>NW_009209860.1:0-33709 GCF_000690835.1 Fulmarus glacialis
TTCTATGATTCTATGATTCTCTGATCTTTTCTTTGGAAAGATCAATAATGCTGCTAGTATTTTGACTTGTCTTCTTTAGAGAGGTTGTAGAAAAGCTCTGTCTAATTAAAATCAAAGGCAGTATGTAAAATATGCAAGATTTATTAAATCAACTTTTGGGATTTCATACTGTTTTATATACTCTACAATGTCTAAATCTCTCAGAGGAAAACAGAGATATTTTTCTTGCCCTGTGAAGATACAGGCTAGCGAAACCAATATCCAGCACTGAGACTGGAAGGGGATATAAGTAAATAAAAATTGGACAGAAGTTCATGACCAGGCTGATAATCAAAACAAAACAAACTGAAAAGCTTTCCAGTGAGAATTAATCATTTAATAAAGTCTTACTATGGGGCAGTTTCCCATGACCATTTGGAGAGAAGGAGTTGAGGACTTCTAGGCAAAGATTGGACTTCACGTTTTGCAGTGAAGAGGGACAGTTTGGAGGGAAGGTGAGCTACGAACCTGCAAAAGAAGCTGAAAGTCCTCTTGTGCTCAGTAACCTTTATGTAGGTTTAGAGATAACCTGCCTTGCCTTGGAGAAGATAGCCTGTTGGGGATACTAACCTGACTGAGTAGGAACATGGGTGGGACAGACTGGCTGATCTTGCAAGAGCCTCTGAAGAGCCCTAGCAAGAGCTGATGAACTATTGGTGGATCATCAGCGTAGACTCCTGAAAAGAGAGGAAGAAGGGAGCTATGTCTTACTCCTCTTCAGTGTCCTAACTGAGCTTTAACAAAGTCTGTAGAAAATACAAGCTACTTTGTTACACAAAGAGAGAAAAGCTGCTGGTGTGGAGGCTATTTTCCTTTTGAATGAACATAGCTGCTAAATATGGATGTACTTAAATAATTCATGCATAAGCAAAACCAAGTTTAACAGAAGACAATACTTTGACCATACCAGATTGTGCATTAAATCGAATCCCTTTCTTCAAGTTGTAGAACTGTAGAATTACAAGTGTAGAATTCTATACAGGTAGAATTGCAACTTGCTATATTGTCTTTGGCAGCAAAGAATCTCTGGTTGAAATTGAGTTGTCTTTCCTAAAGCCATGCCTTGATTTATATGTTGACTTTGTCTCAAATTTTAGAAGACACAGTATTATCTGACACTTAATTCCCTAAATGTAACACCTTGTTAAGCGATTCTTTTTTTTTAGTGAAATAGTCCTAAAAAGCTAATAAGACAAAGGTGTCTGCTTCAGCTCTTCTGTTTTGCTCTTGATGAAGAGTCACTGCGGTGAAAGTCAGAATTAACAAAAGAACATTGTAAGAGTTGCAAATGGAGCCAGGGAGAGGAAAATGATGCATTATCCAGGTAATACAATGCTTTATGTAGCCCACAGAAATAGACCGAATCATCTTAATCATAATGTGGGCTGCAAAATTAATGTGCTATGGGTAAAATTATTGCTTATATTAAGGAAGAAAGACACAATGGAGCAACCCAAAATTCCATTACATTTCTGTCAAACATTTACAGGAGTGGTTTAAACATAATTTGATCCACAGAGCTAATACTCCTCATTATTTCTAACTGAAAACTCAGAAGATACTCATATGTGCAGGAATGGTTACAAACATGTGCTAGGAAAGTGATGTCCAGTATGCTTAAATTAATTACACAGATTTCTTATTTGTTTTAACTTTTCTCATGAGAACTTTCAAAAACCTACAAGAATGAGAAATTTTACAATCATTTTCCAAGTGTGGAGGAATTACATTTCCAATATAGAAATTTAAAGCCATGGGTAGTATGCTTAAAAGTAAGTGTGGCATGACATGAAGAGAATTTATGTAGAATTCAGACTGAAAAGGAGCTGTCTGCATCCAATTCTTCTTAGGTGTTACTGTGAAGAGGAAACAAAAAAAAAGAGTTCTTAAAAAGCATCATTTAATTATGGCAACGGTAAGGCCTAATTATTTTGCAAAGCAGTCTTTGAAGAATAGATTGCTAGTTGCTTCAGAATTGACCATTTTCACCACTGTGAAGTAGGTACTCAATCCATGTATTTGTACCTTCAGCTGTACCAGATTTAGAGTTTTGCAATAGAAATATGAAAATAGAGTAACAAATAAGTAAGAGCGTAATTAATATGAAAACAGCTGAGGTTTATTTCAGGATTATAGTCAGAAAAAAATCAGATAAAACAAATGTAAACTTCCATAGTTTGAACAAAGTTAGTGCAATGTCTCATCAAGGTAAATAGCAGAAAACATCTGATTTCCTAAATGGGGAAGGAAGAATGAAATATAACAGTTTATACAAGAAGTGCTGCCTATGTCTATGATTAGATGGAATCTCAATAAAAACATTTAAATTCTATTAGACACTTTACAGATTATGATGTGAAATTATTTGCTTACATAATCTGATGGAAATGCTGCAGCGTGGTAGGGAATTATATACCTAATCTGGATTTGTCCCCAAAAAAGAGGCTGACCAAAAGAAAACAGTATTACCAAAGACACTGGAATTGAGTTTTCCCTGTGAGAAGTAATGCTAGTAATATATCATACAGAGTACATGCTAATTTTCTAAATGGTAGAAGTTTATAAAAATGCTGTTCCTGGAGTGGAAACATCCAAGTATAGAGCCTGAAGCATTGCTACTGTTCAAGCGTAACCACTCTGCTGTGTTTAGCACTGATCCAAATAATTCCAAAAGAAACCTAAATAACTTAAAAACTGCGTGGTCGTATTCTTTTTTAATTAAATTACCTGGTATATACTCTTGACACACGTAAAGCAGAAAGGACAAGTGGATAACTAGAATGAAATAGACTGACTCCAGCTCTGCCATTGGAAGATGATGGAATTGCTGTTGGAATTGCAGTCCATTCCTGCCTGCCTGCCCTGTTCCCATTGTGATTGCTGCTCCACTGGTAACTGCTGTAACCCCACTTGGAGCCGTGACCTCAAGTTCAAGGACTGCTTTACTGGTACCTGCATGGGTGCAAATGTACCAGAATTGCAAAAATTTATTTCATACTGATTTTGATAATCAAAAAGAAGGCTGACCAGAAGAAGGTTAGAAATCAATGTGCACCATTTAATATTTGACCATTGTTTTCAGTGACAGTTTTAAATTTCCACTTTTTTCTCCCTTTTATTGCTTTATTTCTACTAGTTATAAGGTAGCTACTATAAATATGTCAAGGAGAAAAACAGCAGTTGCTCCTCACAGCAAGCAAGCCAGATGTTTGGTTGGCATTTGTTACACGGGCAGGTTTTGTAGATCTCTCTCTTCACTAGATAATCCATCTGTAGATGGATCCCTCCACGGCAGATTACATAGCATTTATCTTCCTTTCACCTAAGGAGCCTAGAGTATGGTGCAAGAGCTGCGCTAAGCTCTAATGTTGCCAAACTGTTCCAATTCCATTCCTGACTTCTCCAGAATCCCTTGTGGTTTACGCATGCAGGAAAGCTAGTGGATGTAGCCCCAGCAATTAAAAAGTTACCGCTCCCAGTGATGTGTTCCCCCTCAACCAGAAGTTACTTCCACGGTAAAGTCAAGAGTGGAACATGTGTGTGTAGCTTGGTTGCTTGAGTGCAAATCCAGAGCCTTTGCGCCTAGTCCAGTTCCACTCAGTTGAACCAGAAGGTTGGGCATTGCGCTGAAGTGGCCGAGGTGTGAACACACCTTCCTTCTGGCTGGCTCTCTTCTGGGGGCAGTAACCTTGGCAGAGGGGCAGAAGAAATATCAGGACATCTTCAATGGCAGCTGCCCTTTCTGCTGTGCATGTCTGTTCTTAGCTGAAAGCTATGCTACTAAACTGATGAAACCCAGCAATATTTATCAACTGGATTATTTTGTCACAAGCGAGGACAGAAACCTAGTGTGCCTGATTTAGATAGCCAAAACTGAAAAACTATTGCATTAATTGCAAAAAAAAAAAAAAAAAAAAAAAAGAATTTTGAAAGTATGGCCCTTAATTCTATAGCACTAATTATTATTTTTACACTAATGTGACTTTCTTCATCTAAGCTGTTATACCAAATGTGCAGTAGTTAGCAGCCGAACAAATTCTGGGCAACAAATTCTGGAAATAACCATCTTGCTAATATGGGCTGAGACCAAATCTTAGCGTAGTTTAAACCACCCTTAGGAGGGAACTAAGTTTACTCTTGACACTGTAAGTCAAATAAGACCATGTCTGTTACATATTTAAGGCTGCTTCCAAATCTGCATCTCTACACCCTAGCAAAAATACTGCTCCTGAGTCTCATTCAGCTCCTTTCCTCTCAAAAAATAAATGTGTAAGTGCATCACTTTTTGGTGTAGAGTGGAAAGAATGCTGAATGGCTTTTCTCACATTAAGAAAACCCAGGATGGAATACAGAGGTGAAAGTGGTTACTGAAAACAAATTCTTTCAGAAATAGTAAATATCCGGAAATTTCTTTCCACTGAAGCCATCCTGTTGAGCGTACACTGCACAACAAAAACATACTGTGTTTTCTGACTAAGCAATTTGCTAACAAGGTGGCTGAAAACACAAACAGTAAAAATAGTTCCTGTAAAACCTGTGGAATAGTACAAATCTTCTGCTAATCACAGAACAGCCTGGTGACTCTAGCCTACACTGAAAGGATTTTAAAAGTTTTGTATTAGCTTTTGAGGGGTATCTAGTAATTCACTGTCATGGTTTAACCCCAGCCGGCAACTAAGCCCCACACAGCCACTTGCTCACTCCCCCCCGGTGGGATGGGGGAGGGAATCAGAACAGTAAAAGTGAAAAAACTCATGGGTTACTTGGGAAGACAAACGCCATCACTCCAAACATCCCCCCTTCCTTCTTCTTCCCCCAGCTTTATATGCTGAGCAGGATGACATATGCTATGGGATATCCCTTTGGTCAGTTGGGGTCAGCTGTCCCGGCTGTGTCCCCTCCCAGCTTCTTGTGCACCCCCAGCCCACTCGCTGGTGGGGTGGGGGGAGGAGCAGAAAAGGCCTTGACTCTGTGTAAGCACTGCTCAGCAGTAACCAAAACATCCCTGTGTTATCAACACTGTTTTCAGCACAAATCCAAAACATAGTCCCATATAAGCTACTATGTAAAAAATTAACTCTATCCCAGTCAAAACCAGCACATTCACCCTCTCCTCTCTTTGGTGGACAGACAAGGAAACAAATACTATCAGAAACATATTTTATTTAACATCAAATTAGTGTCTAACAAGTTTTGTCCCATCTATACACTGCAATAACTAACAATGGTAAAAGTACTCCGAGGCTGGGGATTTATTATCTAACATATATGCAGCAATGTCCACTTCAGATATTTTTTGCATACCAGGTGTACCACCTTTCAAATAGACTGGTGCAGATTGTTCGCATGGATGCAATATAAATTGGATCAAGCAACTGATCTGGCTTGTTTTATTTTTTTTAATCATCATCTATTTTGACTTTTTTTTTCAAGTTAGATCAGTTTCCCAGATAAAATTCACAGCTGGTCCACATAAAAAGTACCACCGCAACTGAGGGTGGAGTGCACTATGTCTCAGGGAATGAATAAACAGTGGGACAGGAGAAGGGAGGAATATCTTACAGTGACAGTGCCACATGAGACTACAGCTAGTGCAACAGTGGTCTGAGATCTAGTTCATTATCTTTATAGAAGAATATTTATTCAGTTCAGGTACTGACATTATGATATTACCAGTTGCTCTTCTTACTGGTGAGATCTTAAAACTTGTGCGGAAGAGTCAGAAAATGTAAAAGTCTTTTTTACTATAAGCTGTAAACTGAAAAAAGAATAACTGGGGAAAAATTTCACACAAATATTTTAAGACAGACTGGAACATTTTCATGTTGTGTCTTGCTCAAGCTTTTGTGAAAACAGCTTTATGCTCATTTGACTTCTGGCATTCGTTAAGTGTCTCTGTACTGGAGCAGTAACCTACAAGTCTTCTTGACTTCTATATTTGACACTCCTGGCAAGAGTGACAAAATGTACTTGCCAAATAATTATCTCCCATTGCAAGTCACTGAAGAGATGGAAAAACACTGTGAGAGATTATCATACCTTTTAGGACAGTCATCATGTTCACAGATCTTAATAATTGCAAGAAGCGTGCTTTTTAAAAAGAAAAAATATCTGTAAAAGAGGTATTGAAAACGACTACTTGCAACAATATATATTACATAATCTGATGTGTGTATGTGAAGGTAACTGGCATATAAAATACCCTTGCCAAAAACTGCCTTTTTTGCGATCAGTCTAGGAAAATA
Source organism: Fulmarus glacialis (assembly GCF_000690835.1). Lineage (NCBI taxonomy): Eukaryota > Metazoa > Chordata > Aves > Procellariiformes > Procellariidae > Fulmarus > Fulmarus glacialis. The sequence continues at coordinate 6,285 of NW_009209860.1, forward strand.
GGTCACAGCCTTTGCTGAAAGAAGCCTTGCTTTCTTTTGGTGAATTTCAATAGTATTTGTTGCTACTGCAATGTTTTTTTCTTAACATTTTGATGCACGAGCGGCAGTATCTCTTTATTCAGGGAAATTTAACTTTTAAAATGGAGTTTGGTGAGTTTACTGAAAAGATTATGTAGAGATTGAAGCTTAGTAATAGAAGAGTTTCTTATCAGTCCGGTGTTCTTAAATTACACATTTGGGAAAAAAGTTAATCATTCACAGTAGGCAGCATGGACAGCATAGACTTTAACCTGTGCCTCAGGGTCAGTGAAGTGTATGACCTGTATATGTTCTGCTGTGACCTCCTGCCCCAGCACAGCCTGCCGCAGGGGCTGCTCCCTGCTCCCCGAGCGGGAGCGGCTGTGCTCCCCCAGCACCGAGGCCTCCCGCCACGAGGACAAGCTCCTCAGCCATCGCGTGAGCGTGGGCCAAGAAGCTTGGGTTGCTTCTTGGCCCCAGGGTTTTAAGACTGGGGAAGAGCATTGACATGGCCACAGTAGGAGGGCTGAGATAAAACGCGTGCACCCAAAGGTCCAAAAGAAGGGATCCCAGGCTAGCAATAGAGCAGGCAGCAGCTTTATGTTCCTCCTTGCTCGGCGCTGTCTGCTGCCCTGACCTCTGTTCTAGAAAACCATGAGGCTGGGCCTGTGTCTTTCTCTGTCCCTTTTCAATCTGCAGCTGTTCTGGCAAGCAAGTTCAATGCATCTATAGTATTCTCCCATCCCACATATCATCCTCCCTACATATTTTTCATGCTTTGTATATGCTGTCACTAATAGCCTAATTAACTCCTTTTGGTAACTATGCAAGTTAATGAATTTCCTGACCTCTACGCAATTGGTCTTTCTAGAAGAAAAGCCCTTCCTCCCCACAGGAGATTCTCAGCAGCTCATAAGGTCGGGCTTTTCAGTCTGGCACCGGTGGGGATGCTCTTACAGCACTACCGTAGTCAGCAATGAATTTTGCCTTCACAACAAAAGAGGGCTTTCAGGTTGGGTTTTTTTGTGTGTGTGTTTTATGTAAAAATATATATATACAGAGAGAGGCTTAGCCGGCCCATTGTGGAATTTTACTGGAGAGAGCAGTAGGTAGTTTTTACAGGCAGGGGAGCAGCCCATTAGTGTGGTGGCAGGGCTGTGGGATTCCTTCAGCCACTGGTGCTGCCAAACACTTTTCTAGCTTCAAATCAGGCCTTATTCTTCCCTATTCCTGCTTCCCCTGCCTGCTCCTTGGCTTTTTTTATTGAGCAGTTAGAGGTTAAAAACTGCAGTTGCAATCCATCCTGCAGGATTCTGCAGCAACATGGCCATTTTGCTGTAAAAACACATGTTTTCCTGCTCTTAAATTAAGTCATAAAGAGCATAAATGTCTATTAATGTATATCTGGCATTCTGTTTGACTTTTTGTGTTTGCTTAGCATAGGTGCTGCAAATTAGATAAGAAAAATAATGATACTACAGAATGGTATCTTCTTCGTGGATTTCTTTGTTGGAACTGAATAAGATTTTCATAACATTGAAAATGGAAGAACATTTTAACAAGAATCAGTTATATCTGGTTCTAAGTTAAACCCCTGAAAGACGGGTGAAATATGGCATGACACAGGTATTTCTTTAAAATAAATCCTTTATTGCTTTTTATAGAGGTGGAAGCTGTTCTATAGGACACAAAGGAAAAATTAGGAAAGGGTAGGGGACTGTAATTTATATAGTTTTAGAAAGTAACTAGAGGGGGATAACTGATAATTCTGTACAACAAAGTAATAAAAGACAAGGAAGATTTATTCAGGGTTGCACAGGATGTTTTATAAGCTGCTAATAGTCTTACACTGAAAAAGGGGACATCGAGATTAGATTTAATGAGAAACTTTCTGACAGAAAGATTTGACAGTGGAGCAGTCTGTCAAAATGGTTGTTGAAGTACGATCACAAGAAGTGTTCAGGAAGAGATAAGATAAAACTCTCAAGGGAGCAGTTAGTGCAGAGATTAGCTAAACTTGATCAAAATCATAGCCCTGGTGATGCTCTTGGGATTTGGGTTTTTAAAAAATAATGTAATGCATTGGTTCATGCCATCTTCTCAGTCCGTATCCTTACAAGTTGTTAACCTTCTTTCAAGCCTCTCCAACAAGAAGGGGCATAAATATATCTTTCCTGCTCCCTCTTACTGGGTAAAAGAGAAGTGATGAACCTGAAATTTCTTGTACTGTGAGAGCTGATTAAGAAATTCAAGATGAATGTATGGGAGTTTGAAATTATTTAATTCTTCCTCTGCCTGGGAAATGCCAAGTGGGCTACCTGACACTGCAATTTCCTGATGCATAATGACAGATACTGCAAATACTGGGGATCCTGGTTCCAGGTATGCCACTTTTTATTAGCTAGTAGAAGATGTAACTGCACAGCTTCTAGGGATTAAATGTGCTAATTTGCTAGAGGTCTTCTAGTCCTGATTTCAGTCATTCTGCATACTGCAACAATAGTCCAAGTTGTTGAATTTGGTCTTGCTCTGCTATTTTTAAAATCAGTTTGTGACTTTTGATGGAAACAGTTAAAATGAAACTAGACAAGAGGAACTAAAAAATTTTGCTGACCGTATTTGCCTGTATTAATAGGGGGACAAAGGTTACATTTCAGAATAATCTTTGCTTTTTTGTGGTCCAACATAGTCCAGAAGCTTTTCAGAGCACGTTTAGCCTTGCTTTGATTTATGGCTAGCTACTTAGTCCTCAAGAAGCTGTTCTCTTGAGGGGGGATTGATAGGCCTAAGGGATGCTGTGGTTATGTTCAGTTTCTCTTGACCGTATCTCTCACAAGGTTTGTTGGGAAAGAGCAGCACAGCACCTGTGTTGTGTGAGGATTGCCTTGCCGAGTCTTCAAGAGAGAAGTGGAGCCAGCTTTTGAGCTGCCATGGTGGGTTTAGCGATTCAGCCCTCTCCTCAGACTGCTGTGGAAAAGTCAATAGAGCTGTTGTCAAAAGAAAGGGGGATAAAAAGTGCTCCATCTGAACAGCAGCAGTGCCATTGGAAAAACAGGATAGGCAAAGTGGGTTTCCATTTACCAAGGAAAGAAATAAGAATCATAAGATAAAAGGCAGAGGAGAATGAGGATGGTGAATGGAGTTAGGTTATACAAGAGAACTGTTTAATTGGAAAGATTAATTGGACATTAAGACAATGTATCCAGCAAATTCTGTTTAAATACTTTGGTTATAGATAGTTTAGAAATGTATTAGAAATTGTGATGATAGATGATTTAAAAGTCCTAGGCTAGGTACTGTTATAACCTTTATTGGGGGAATTCAAGGCTAGATTAGATACATTTCGGAGAGGAGTGATCTAGAGGTCGCATTTGTTACGGGGTTTGGAATTGCTCTGACTTTTCCCACAAGACATTTCAAGGCAATTGTGTTTTAGGCATCATTTCCTACAACTTCGGCGGAGATAGCCTCTGATCATTTAAAACCAATCTGCTTTTTGTTTCATACTGCCAAGGCCCAGCGCATACTGCAGTAAGGATGTATATGTAGAAGCTCATTGAATGCTTCTTCAAATGAGTGCAATTGATTGGCCTTCAGGAAATAAAAAGTGGAGGAGAAACCAAAGCTATGGTGTTTTTTCTGAACAGATGTTGTACTAATTATGTGCATAATTTTAACATTTAGTTGAGGAAAAGACTCCTTATGCTTAGATTATCAGAAACTGTCTAGAATTTGCAGTCAGTGATACTAGAGTTCATTGCAAGTCTTTGGAAATTCAGAATACATGTGCAATTTATATACTAAGATTTACTTGCATCTCAAGCACGTTTTAAAAGCTGTTAAAATGCCAAAATTCAGGCTGTGCATAAAACATTCTTTTACCGTGTTTGCTTTATGATACAATCTTTAATGCATAACTGCACATCCTGTTTAAGCCAAAACCCAACCCAGTTTACAGGTATGTTTTGGTACAAAACATTTCACACTGTTCAGATTCTACCTTCCTCTACATGTGTCTACATGTATTCTCTCTTTGTCTTTCAGAGGCAATAAAGAGAGATGGAAGATAGATGGAATACAGTTATATAGGTACAATTAGGTGAAATGAAGGACATAATGTGTTTAGTTTGTTTATTTGATGCGCATATCTCTATCCCTCAGAACCCCTCAGGTTGTAACATTTTGTTTTTCTCATCATTCCAGTAATCTAAGGCCTTATTTTGAGAGGATGTACTACACAGAATTGGAGGGTGGAAGGTTGCTACAAACTAAGTGCTTGAGTTCAGAATTGTTTCTTTTTAAATGGTCTTCTCTGTGTACGACTAAACACGTGACTAAGAGCAGCATGTGTTTCCTGACAATAGATTACTTCTGCTGTGGATCTTTTCTCATCTTTGGTCTCTTGCAGGGCTTAGCTAATATTGAAGCAGCACTATATAACAAAACACTAGACACTTTAATGATGTCTCCATTTACTGATCCTAGCAAAATAATTATGTTGATTTTTTTTTCATGTATAGAGGGCTTTTCTTCAGTAAACTTTTTTCTTTCCCTTTTCAGATTTCAAGCATGTGTTTATTTTGCATGTGTCTTTCAAGCGATGTCATGTGGTATCCATTACTTAGCGTCTGTGTTCATGGCTGTTACTCCTAACTTTGTATGTGGGATCCCTGGAAATGTGAGTAGTGTTCTTTTCTACAACTCCTCTGAATCAAGTATAGAGGACATCTGGACACTATGGACATCAACAGAAAATTACATTGTAGTCCAGCTGGAAAATGGAGAAATTTGGGAACTTAACCAATGCAGCAGGTCCAAACGAGAAGTCAGTTTGGATCTGGCATATGAATACAAAGGCAACAAGTCCGTATTTTCTTGTTCTGATGGATTTCTCTATGATGATACAAAGTGGAAGAGCACTGTTGTTACGCAGTGGGATCTGGTCTGTGACCGAGAATGGCTTGCAAAATTAATCCAGCCTACATTCATGCTTGGAGTCTTGATTGGAGCAGTGATTTTTGGTGACGTTGCTGACAGGTAAAGTGCCATCCTCTGAAAATTGTAGCTTTAGTCTGCAGTAACACCACACGTATCTACCTGTTTTGTTGTTTTCATTCATTGTGTATTCATAATTATGTATTCACAATTCAGGAGGTTTGGATATTGTTTTATTCACAGAGGTGTTTAACTCAATTTCTTTTTCTGATAGCAAGTACTAATTTTAAAATGTATTCGCAAATAATTTGCTTTTAGAATTTTTTCCTACTTTATATCAGCCATTGTTCTAGGCCTTGATTCCTCAAATTGCCCTGCGCAGCTAGTATTTGCCCCTAGATTAGTTTTTTTTTAACAGGACTAGCAGTATTTAGTAGTAATAGCGACAGTAAAATGTTATTGCTAGAGTAGATTTTCACCTCATTTTCCATGAGGAGAGATTCCTCATGGAAACATAGATTTTTATTTCTAGGTATGATAAACAGCTGAAGAGCTACTGGAAAGTTAAAAATCATGCATTTTAAAGTCACAAATTTCCTAACCTCTGTCATGAAACCAGCTCTGTGGGGCTGATGCAAAGGCTTTGATCAGGCCCCACATTCTTAACATAAACACCCATACACTATTTTTCCTTGCTGTCCAATTGTGCTTTTACCCTGAGTGGCTAGCGTAAACTTCAGTCTCTTGAAGGTTAGTCCAGGTAGGAGGAAAAATGGTTGTCAGTGAGCGGTGCTGTGGTTTCACTTACTTACCAGCATGTACGAAGTTCTGTTTGAGCACGAGGAGAGTCAGTCTGTGGAAGGAGTTGACCCGAGCAGTCCCTTGCTCACGGTGCCAAGGCTGTCCTTCAGCCCGCTCCCCTCCGACACTTCTTCCCTGGATGTTATCTCAGATCACGCACCGAGATCCAGCATCAGAGCTGGACTCAGAAGCAGTAGTGAGATCCGGGATGTACGTTTGTATCCTCCTTTTTCTCTTGGTTTTCTCTCTCAAAACAAACACATGTATTCTTACCTCAGAAGAACACCCAGCCATGCCCCTCTATCCATATGAGAGTCAAACGCCTAATCTACACTGTACTTGGTTTTGTCTCGGGCAGTTTATGTACCTGTGTTTTGCTTTGAAGGCTGGTTTACTGTTATTTATCTCTTTCTATAAAGGAGCTTGTTGACTAACAGCTCTTTTAGGTGGAGGGTGACGTTTTATCCCACAGCTAACAGTAGAAGCAGAAAAAGGAGACCAGGCGTGTTGTTTTCTGATTTTCTTTCATTAGCACAATGCTACGGTGTGGCAGTTACAACATGGGAATGCAAAAGTAAAGATGATCTTTTTTTAATTTAGTTTTTAGAACACATGGAATCAATCCTGCCTCCCGATCCAAGGCTTTGTAAAACTGTATTGAATACAAAACCAGAATATAATGCCAACATTTGTTCTGCGTCCCTTTAAATCATTCATAGCTTTATTAGTTAATACTCAGGCATGATTTATAAGGTTATGATCATATTGTTCTCATTTCCATTAATTCAAGCCATGGACAGCCAGTTAAGATAATACACACATTCTGAGTTGCAGATTTACAACTGTAGATTTTACAGCTGAAAGTTATTATTTTCTGACACATCCTGGCTGGTGGGAAATAAGTTTGTGGGTTCTTCCCATTCCCAATTAACAGATTTCCCAACAGAAGAGCTCCGACAGCTAGGACTCACTGGGATCTCTTCTGGCAGGGATCAGACACCAAATGTGCATGACTCCAGGTCCAGGTTGGAGAAAAACAGGAGTTGCCCTAATGTAGTACCAAATACTCATGGAGAAAAACGGACAAACGAGCTCACACCCCTGAAAGTCCTCAAACTCTCTGTCTAAATGTAATATCCACATCTGTGAAAAGCTGTTCGCAGTGGAGTAGATAATAAGAGTCCAGGAGAATATTACCAGGGAAGAAAAATGATTCCACGCATTTTGTATTACCGAACATTCGTAGATAGAATATAATGAATCCTCAATAGAGGCTTGTTTATCTGCTGCAGATTTCTAGGTTTTCTCCTCAGATGAGCTTCTTATTGATGGCATGTGCTCACTTGTTTAGGGACAACTGGCGCTACGTAGTATATTTTCTCCCTGAGGTACAGGAAGAAGATAAACAAATAGAAGTTCCTTTTTACTAAATGCCCTTCTTTTACACTGCAAATTGCTATGTTGTTGATGGGAAGCTAGTATTTGACATGATTTTTTTTGCTGTTAGTATACTAGCTTCCTGGATTCTGTGTTTGTATATGCATGCATGTGTGCTGTGATGCAATCAGAAAATTCAGGGCAACTATGTAATTGTCATTAGTTAGAGAATTCAAGTTTAAATAACTAGACAAAGATATGTTACAGAGGCCTTTCATTACTATCCAACTTGGTTCTTACTTTGGCAAGTGAGGACATGTGTTATCACAGCTAACTTTTGTTAGAAATTATTAACTAGACATTACTTAATATAAAATATCTGAAAAAGCAAGTCTTATCTACTATCCTCATAAATAAGACAGAGTAAATTTGCAGATTAGTTATGTAAAAGTTAAACTTGAAACTGGATGTGAGCATATTTAATGCCCACTTCTGCACGTTACTTCCAGCCAAGAATTGTGGAATGGAAGTTCCATCCATAGGAGCTTCCTTTTTCTTGGAAGTTGGAATTACTGAAAAATTAATACAGGTAACTAAACCAGAGTTTCTGTGGTAAGTGCAAGTATTAAGTACAGTATTTTCAGACTCACTTCCAGATAGGCTCTCTGGAGTTGCAGGTGTATTTTAATAGAATGTTTGTGGTTATTCACAATTTTATTACTGCTGTGATTTGCAGAGTGGGAAGACAGCGTGTTATATGGTTCACAAGTGCTGGTCAGTTTGTATTTGGCATCGCAGTGGCCTTCACATTTGACTACTACAGTTTCGTGATTGTGCGCTTTCTCCTTGCTATGGTAAGAAAGGGTGTTCACTCTGGCTCTTTTTATGTGTCGTTTCCTACCCCTTCTCAGGAAAACCTCCCTTTTATTATTATTTCCTCCCCTACTTCATTATTCTAAAGCCCCCTCTGTTGCACTTATTTCAGCAGAGCAGGGAGAGTCTGAATGTTCTTGGACCACAGCACTTTTCCTCTTTGAATTAATAGAAAGCGTCTGTATGAAGCAGTGTTTGGTACTTCCTCCATCCCAACCTCTGCTGGACTGGTAATTAAATACCAAGTGTGAGCAGCAAACTCTGGATTCTGCATTGCAGCTGCCATTGCATTTCTCCTTATTGTTAGAAATTGAGTGTATTTTTCTTAAAATAACAAATCTATAAGAAGTATGATTTTTAGCTCTACCATTTTGAGTGATGGAGGAGAGATGCACATTTTCTCTTCCATGCATCTCTTTGGTCTTTTAAGCTACAGCTGGAATACTAAATGCATAGGTAGACATGTTTAACACCTAGATGTTTATACTGTACTACAGGGTATTCCAGTATATGTGTTTATGCATATCTATACACATACTTTTATATATATGTATGATATATATCCAATATCTGATCTATATTCAATATTTATGCATAGTAACCAATTTTAAATTACTATTTTACATCCAAAACCATAATATTTGTAGTCTTTCACTATATAATACATAAAGAAATAAGAATGCTATCACAAGAAAAATTATGTAACTTCTTTAAAGTAGGTTAGAAATTTGAAAATAATCACATAGTTTATTTTATTAAAAACAGTGCATTAGTCAAGACAGGACGTTGCACCTGGTGCTCCCTTTGCCTGATTAGAGCTCAGAAGGATTTCCTAGCAGGAAAAACTGCATGAGCATTTCAGCCTTGAACAGTGAGATAACAGGAGTCCCTCTGGCTGTTGATGCTAGGGGCTGTGGTAGTTTAGAAAACCAAAAAGCTCTGACCAGACCAATGCTGTAGGTTTTAACTGCCAACTGGGACTGATTTGCGAGATGGAGATCTAAAGATCTAGCCCTGTGCTACTGAGATCAGCGCAGCTTTCCTATGAGGTTCAGTGGGTTCAGAATCAGAGGTTATTAACTGGAATATTTTTAACCAGAAAATTGATTAATCAAAACAATATACTGGAATATTTTCTAGTCTAGATTTTCTAGCTGTGTTTTGAAATGGTTTGAGATACCAAGAGTTTGACTGTTGATAGAGAAATTGAAATGTGTATATATATTCAGTTATATATATATATTCAATGAAGAAATACTGTAATGCAGAACGTGTCAGTAATTGCATTCGCTAGATAACGTATGAGAACTTATAACCTATAATATATGAGATTCTCTTCCAACATTGTAAAAATTTGATTTAATGAGATAATTTACAAGGGTGTGGAAGGTAATTCTCAATAAATTTGTATTTTCCTGGCATACAGATTATTAATAGTCTACTTAAAAGCCAAGGTCAAGATTTTCAGAAGTGGCAATTACGTCAGGGGAACTCATTTTCCCGAGCGTCCAGTTTGCGATGTCATTCAGGGACCTGATTTTTGGAGGTGAAGGGCTTAGTGACATCAGCAAATTAAGCTCTTTTTTAGGTGTCTCTTGCTGGCTCTCCCCCACTACAGAGAAGCATCTGAAATCACTTCACATTTTTAAATACAGTGTCCAGGCAGTCTGGAGGTTTGAGTGAACTTTTTCTCCAGCTGATTTGTTTTCAGGGTTGCCTTTTTGTCTGCCAGTGTGAGACATGCCAGTGCGGTGGCAGTTAAGCGTACACAAATGTGAAACACTGTTAGCTGTTTGTTTTTACTGCTGTTGCACAAGGAGAGTAGATAGAAACCTCACACTTTTTTTTTCCTCTCTCCCACCCCCAGGTTTCAAGTGGCTATCTGGTTGTGGCTTTTGTTTATGTGACTGAATTTGTTGGCATTAAAGCACGAACCTGGGCTTCTATGCATGTCCATGCTTTTTTTGCTATGGGAATTATGGTTGTGGCACTCGTGGGATTTTTGGTTCGGACCTGGTGGGTCTATCAGATATTTCTCTCCATATCGACTCTTCCCTTTGTCTTGTGCTGCTGGATGCTCCCAGAAACACCTTTTTGGCTCCTGTCAGAGGAAAGATACGAAGATGCACAAAAAGTAATTAATATAATGGCAAGATGGAATAAAGTAAGCACCCCCTGCAAAGTTTCTGAACTATGCTCAGTCCAACAAGATGATCTAGTCAGTGGCAGAACGGGTGACAATGACACGTCCTCAACAAAGAAGCACAACATCTTAGACCTGTTTTGTAATTGGCACATTGCAAGAAGGACCATCACAGTCTGGCTGATCTGGTTCACTGGGAGCTTGGGGTACTACGTCTTTTCCCTCAGTTCTGTCAGTCTAGGAGGCAATGAATATTTAAATCTCTTTCTCATAGGTAAATATTTTTGTACCTTTTTCTGTTTATGACAAAACTAGAACATAACATTTAGAAATGTCTATAGATTTGACAGCCAGTTTTTTAACTTTGTTTATTCAATTACGAACCTTGTTCAAAAAGTTTCTTGCTAACTCTTCATAAAGTTGACTAACTCCTTGAGTAAGGAGGAGTATCATTCAATCCAATTCTCACTGTTTCTGAAAAAAAAAAAGATAATTTAAAATTTGTTGGTTTACAAAATTCTTCTCCATCTGTCTTTGCGATTGTAAAACCATATTCTGCTTGTCTCCTCTTTGCCCTGCAAGCATATAGCAGATCCACACAAACACCAGGGGAAGCAGACCAGCAACACAAAATTCACACGGCTCTGTTAAAGGCACAAATTAGGAAAACGGGAGAAAAAAATTATTCCTTTAATCACTTGCAGTCATGACATATTGAATCTGTCTGTTTAGAAAAAAGATTCATAATTCTCAGAAGCAAGAGTAATTTTAATTTTCTTAAAAGTATATTAATTCAGTTGTGGTATTCTTTTAATTTTGTTGGTCTGACTGTAATCTTCCTCTGGTATGTAAGTTGTTTATAAAGGCAGCTTAGTGCATTCAAGGCCTGATCCAAAGTTTGTTAAGATCAGTGGAAATATTCCATTGACTTCAGAAGACTCTAGATCAGCACGCAGCTCTGAGCCAGCAAAGAATTAAATCATGCGCTTTGCTTTATGCAACTGAGTGTTTTCAGTGAAGTGAATGTGACTGTTCATGTACATAAGCACACAGAAGGACTGGGGCACTCATTAATTCAGTTTGTGTTGTCATGTATTATAGCGTATTGGTAGACTGACATGTTGAAGAGTGGATGCTAGTATTGCACAGAAACGAAAATGTTACGGTGGAGCACAGTGCATAAATCACTATATCCACCTCCTTCAAAAATATTTTAGCAGACTAACATACACTGAAAAATTGCAACCTGCTTTTACCAACGCAGGTCCCAAAGATTATTTCCTGATATTATAAGTGTATTGACATACTATACGTGCTTAGTAAAGGAATGCAGTATATTTGTTCAGGGCTGTATCTTATGTTCTTCCTTGATTTCACGTTGGACATAGTAGCATTCTTCATGAGCAAGTTGGTTTAAAACATGTCTGAACTGGCATCGGCTCAATGTAATTTGTCTAGGGGCAAATCATGTTTACACAGGGTTTGTGAACAGTCCTAGCCAAACGCCAGTTCCTTTAGAGCTGCAGAAGTTTTCTCTGGAAAGAGACATTAGGAAGAGACAATCTGAGTAAGAGTGGGATATTGTAAGCAGCTGCCCTCTTTTTAATGGAGAAGAGAGAAAGCTGGAACCGCACTTCCTGTATTTGTGGAGCTGACTCGGAAAACCGGACCTGGAGAGACCTTGCTTGCCTTTTACATTGGAATGATTTGGGGCTGAAGCTGGGGAAGGCGCCTATGGCTTCGGTTCTGTGCCCAGGTGGAAGCTGCTAAATCCTGAGAGGTGTGTTGGTGTGACACCAGCAATATTCCTCGTGGGCACATTTAAGCTGTTGATGTGAAAATACCTGAACCAAAAGAGCAGCAAATGGAGAGCTTTCAGTCACAAGTGCCAGTGTCATAAAAGCAGGACCGTGGCCTTGCTGTTTTGTGTAATTTTCCACCCCAAAGAGAACGGGAGCTGCTCTGTTCTGTGAAACCATTTCCCTCGTCCTTCTTCATCCCCCACTATCATATTTTAGGCCATGCTTTCTGCCTTCCGTTGCCATTTCTGTTTCCAAACGAACTAGCCCAACACACTGGTTCTCTCTAGATTTCACTTATTTATTACCCCCTAGATTAAATGAATCCCCATAAAGAGGAAGTTAGAGTTACAACATGAACATGTGTAATCATGACTTAAAACGAAATAATTTCATACTGACAGGTGCTGTGGAGTTGCCTTGCTATATCATTGCTTGCATTGGGATGGACAAACTGGGAAGGAGAAACACACTCATTCCGTTCCTTATTTTAAGTGCACTGATCTGTGTTTTAATTATGTTCATACCTCAGGTTAGTCATGTACCATTGAAAGTATTCCTATAGTAGAAATTGATTTTAAAGGCTCTTAAGTCTGTAGATGCAGCTGCTAAATCGTATAGTTGATTAAAGTCTGTTCTTAAAATGCGGTTGCTGGTCGAAGATAGATTTCTGTATTTTCAGTACAGGTTTCACAGTTTCATTGCTGGGTCACATGTAAAATGTTCCCAGGGCTTCAGTGAGCCAGGACTGGTAAAAAGTTATATGGACACTAGTTACTTATTGAGACCGATTTTAAAAAAGAAAGCAGTAAGTATTGCTTCTTGTTTAAAGAGGGTCACAACTTTTGAAGGATTTAAATTAAGTTTGGAACAGTGTTATTTTCTGGTGATTTATTTATTTGTGCTCTCTTTCATTAGGATTTCAATACATTAATTATCTTAGCAAATATGGCTGGAAAATTTTCAATAGGTGTGGCATTTGGCCTTATATATCTCTACACAGCAGAACTGTACCCAACAATTGTAAGGTAAGAACTTTCACCAGTCATATATTTTTCATTATTTTGCTGTTATTTCCTTTTCTTTGTTATGCTCCTGGGCCAGATCCAGCAGCTCTTGACAGTAGTGGCGGTGGTCCAAAAGACCTTGGGATGAGTTCCTCCGCTGCTTCAGAGTTGTCTAGTATTTGGCTGTATAATACATTTTTATTTATTTTTCATTTCCATGTGCATTCTTTGGTTTCATTGACGAACTAGAATACTCAATACTTTCTTAAACATTATTTATGCCTTTCTTAAAAATTCCTGGTTGTTCATCCTGTGGTCTCTGCTGAATGAGTGTTGTATTTTTAATCTTAATTATAGAAGCAGCTGAACTTCATTACAATATAAACTTACACTGGTGTGGCAATAGCTTCCTAGTATCATTGCATAAAGACATGTATCATCCTACTGATGTTTTGAGTGTCTGTGCATTTCTAATTGTTTGCTTTATCTGCCAGAATTCTTATCAAAGTCTTTGGTTTATGTGTAGATCGCTTGCTGTTGGAAGTGGAAGCATGATGTGCCGTGCAGGAAGTGTGGTTGCTCCTTTCTGTGTATATCTGAGAAGTGTTTGGATTTTCATGCCACTTGTAAGTATTTATTTCAATGATGAATGTTTCTGGTTTTGAAAAGGCCTGTGTGTCACTTGTGTTATCAGGAACCAAATGCTGAACTTTTATTTTGAAAAGAAAATTGAATGAACCATTCTTGTTCTAGATTTTAAGTCTCAGAGTAACTTCATATTGTTAAAAGTATGCAGCTAAAGCAAAAGGGAGACATTGAGTCACTGAAATCTTCTGAAAAGTTTTTATGATGGAAGATATAAACATACTTATGCATTGAATCCTAGTATAAAATTGATAAAAATATTTTCCATAAAAATATACTTTATCTACCATGTAACATTTAGGAAGTGTCTTAATCCGTACTTCTTTACCGTGCAGGCCTAGGAGTTCTTGACCATGTTCATGATTTACTCTTACCTTTTTTCAAAGGCATAGTTCTTCCATTCTTGGAATTCACCATGGGTGGCTGTTTTTTCATAATATTATGCCTTAATCTTTTCCATGGTTTCCCTGGGACATTGCATCTTTGGAATAGCCTTCAAAAGATCAAGAATGTCTTATGCTTACTATACTTGGTCTTCACAGCTGTCCCAAAGCTCCTTTTTTGCATTTTTCATTTACAAGAACCAAACAAAGCAATTCATGAGATAGAAAAAGAGAAGCAAATAGTATATTGATGAGCTTCACAGTGATTTTGACAAGCAACAGAACCTTGGATTCATTAAATACATCCTACTTGTAGGTGACTCCAGGTCATGCTACCATTAGGTTTTGTGTTCTTCCTCCAGTTGCCCCAAGAAAACAGAGGTGGAACCATGTCTTCGTGGACTTTGGGCATTTTCTTTGCATTATGTAGCTTCAAATCCATTTTGGACAAAATATTTTATGTATTTCCTGCTCACAAATGAATTACATTTCTTCATTACATTTATGTTATGAGGCAATTGCTGCTTAAAAATCCTGCAGCTATTCAATCCCGTTTTCACTCCTGAAGTGAAATTTATGCCCATATATGTAAAACCAGAAGGAATTACAAAGTTTTATATTAAAGCTTTAAGTAGAGAAGAGTTTATTAATAATTTAAAAATAGTTTGAGTTCTTTCAAAAACCCTTAGAATTCATTGTGCCTAGCACACCAATGTTATATGTAGATTACACATGTCAGAAGGTGAAAATGTAATGGGTTGTGTCTTTCACCTAGATTCTTACCCTAATTTTGTCTACCACATTGGAATTTCCTGAAAAAGTGGCATTGTGTCCTTTTGATTTTGCAACTATAAAATCTTCAATTATAGATGCTAGAGATTGGTTTCAGAGAATTCTTGGGAACTTGTTTCATTATTTAAATTAATTACTTTCAGTTGTTTTGGATGAAAGTTAAGAGGATGAAGCAGACCACAAATTAATTTATTCCCTCAAGCTCCTAAAAAATGTTTTCTTTCTTAATAATGGCCCCATATAAACAAAGATATCATCCCAGAAAAGATGAAGAAACATTTATACAACAGAGCGGTCATGGGAGAACATTCTTTTTCTCTTGTCAGTGTTTTGCCTTTACTGGCTGAGATGAAGTTTATCTGTGCAGAAGTGCTGCAGTTAAACCACAGATGGGGAATACTCAAACATGCTGAAGAGCAGTTGCAAATGGCAGTATAAACAGAGGAATTATGTCAGCTATGAAGAACTCTCAGTGTACAAAAAGTATCCAGAGAGTTTGTAGAGTTGTGTAGTAGTTCACAGTGAATATGTTTTCGTTATTAGCTCCTATTATAAAACATTTGTCAGTTTATTAAATAGGCTTGTCTTGAGTTGGAGCATAGCATGCCAAGTCTGAGGTAACGTAAGTGTTTTGGAATGGAAATGAAATTAAATGGATTACATTTGTAAGTAAACTGATATACATCATGTTGATCTGTTGTATACACTACACATTGTCAAGCAGTTACTAATTCCTATTTGTTTGACAGTCTGCCTCCCATACAGTCATGCCACCTGTGAGTAATGCAAGCATCTCATTTGAATGCCTGTAAATCTTGAATAACTTGCCAAGTATGTTTTTCATGTGACAACTTTCTAGAAAACTTACTGAAAAGCGACTACTCCATATATAACCTATTTCTGTTTCTCAGCTGTTAAGAATTATGTTACAGTAGCCCTTTAACAGACTTGATTTTTCTCTCAGAAGAACCATAAATTATAAATCAAAAAAACCCTCCCTTGAGGTTAGTAAAGTTAAATGAATGCAAATCCCGTGTCTAATACTAATGGATTTTCAGGACAAAATTTAACCTTTTTTTGTTGAAGTAGGAATTTTGTAATATGATCACATTTTAGATTGGTTCAGAGCCATCAGATGTGGATATAAATATAAACAGCAGACTAAAATAATCATTTGTTCTCAAAAGTAAAAGTATTATTTTGTAGGGATATTTAATTCAAATTATCTTTTGTTCTAGACCAAATATATTAAGTCCTGTCTTAGACCACTGTGAAATTAAAATTGTTGCTCCGGGTAGGGAGGAAGACATATGAAAAATGGTGGTAAATCTTTTTTTTTAACTTAGTTATGGTAGCTGTTAGAAGCTGCTGCCTGTACTGAAGTGCTGGGAATACTTTGAGAGTTTGACTAAGCAGAAAGTTAGATTTGAAATTAAGACCCTGAAAAAGCACTGAATTTAAGCAGGTGCTCCCCTCGAAGTAACTTCAGTGGAGCTTAAACATACTTAAATACTTTGTACAATAGCACACTTTAATCCATAAGCATTTAACTCATTGACTATATCAGAAGAACATTTTCTGATGCTGAATTATATATGTAAAATAGTACATACATGCAAAATGTACACATTTGTTATGAGCGAGCAAAGAGCTAAATTATGTCAGGTGCCTCATGAAGAAGTATGCCAAGATAAGACTGCAAAAAACTTGCTTTGACTAAATGTGAGTAACTTCATTGATAAGTGTGGTTACTGCCCCTGAAAAGGTAGATGACATTTGAGAAGTCCTTTCGTTAATATACTGTGACTTAATTGTTTCATATTCTGTCTTTCATAGGAAATATTGGAAAATGCTTTGTAGGGTCAGGGAGAAGGGAAACGCACTGAATTAGTCGACATGCAGCAGCTTTCCCATTGAAAAAAGAAAACTAACACGTGAAGAGAGCTGAGTTGAAAAGGCAGGAAAGATGGTGGTGTGTACGCTTACAGAATAGTGAGAGTTTGCAGGGGAATAAGAGGTAGGTTCTTGAGGAAGGAAAACATGAGAAGAATGCAAAGTGTCTAAAAGACTAACCGAAACAGAGAAGACACACATACTCAAGCACACAGTGTTGCTTTAACCTTGTTCTGTTGGGCATCAGTAGTGACCCTGCTCTCATAAACTCCAAATATATGGGTATGCATAAGCTTCAATATCCTTCACAGCCCTCAATATCCTTAGATATAAACTTATGACAGCCTAAAGAATGTGCATAAAAGAGGTTGCCATGGAATAGCTGCCATGTGTCAATTCATCCTGTCTTACCATGGCAGAAAATCATGTTTTAATCGTGGAGAAGAGTTTTGACACTCAGAGGTGAGACTTTAATATTTTGGAATATATTTTTAAATATTACCCATGCCACATATATATATGCCTGCAAGGATTTCCCTCAGTTTGTCACTCAGTGCCATTTCCTCTGGTCACGTTACTGCTAGGATTTTTTTTTTAATTTCTTACGGTAAGAGCATGACTATTTTATTTTCACTGTAGTTTGTAGTATTCAACAGTATTTTGCTTATTTTTTTATTTTGTCAGCCTCTATGTTTAATGCAAGTGCATAAAGAGGAGTGTATGCAACATTGTGAATTCTGCTTCTCAAAAGAGTGCTTGAGACAAGCTGTCCTCTTTTGGAGGTGGTGGGGAAGGAAAAGCAGCACGGTGCATTTGCATTAAAATAGCTCTGTTCAAAGTCACAATGGAGAATTCCGATTTTAAAACACCTTTCTGACTTAAGGAGAAAGTCTGGCTTAGCTGCAGTTGGTAGCTGGCCAGTTCTTGTCTCAAGCTCTGTGTGAGAGACGTAGGCATAGTAGTTCCAAATGCTCTCTCTCACACTTGGAAAGAAAGTATTAAACAAACAAGACAGACCTGAGAATCAGCATAGGGCAAGATAAGGATAATACAGTATCAAAGTGCACAGTCATAAAATGGAAAAACACTGAGGCCAGGCATGATGTATGCTGTGGAAGCGTTTCTATCAAGAGAGATTTGGGTCATTTACAACCTGACGTTGGAAGCATGTCATGGTTTTAAAGCTGTTCAAAGGAGGAAAGTGTGAATTGTTCTCACTGAACAAGGCACAGAAATGAAGGGAAAGAAAAGATGATACTCCTGGAGCATCTGTGTGCTTCTGCATCTACCCCACATGATCCTGATCCTTGCACCACTCGTGCTGAAGCTGTCATTATGGAACTGTGTACACCATGGAGAAATCCAAGATGTGATCCCAGTGCAAATAAATGTCAGTAGATGCCTGCACCCCTAACAGATCTTTGAAACTGCACTTTAGCAAAGTATTCCTGTTTAGAGCTAGCTCATTATCTGCTGAAGTGCTCTCCTGAGCAGGGATGTGCACTTCCGTGGCTCCAGGCCAATGATCCATACTGAGAAATTCTGATCTGGCTGTGTGCAGGAGGAACAGGCACACAGGTACAAGGGGAATAGCTTCAGGAGCTAGAGTGCAAAGTGAGATTACAGGTGGCAGGGTAATTGTAGCTCTATGAACGTGCATGTAAAAATAAATGTATGCAATCCTAGAATCAGTTCTTAAATACATACCTGATAGTAGAAATACCAAATGAAGAGATATGTATTGTTTTCTCAAACAGAATTATTCCTGCTTGCACTGTATTGATCCCTGGTGGAACAAAACACTTCATTTGCTCTTCATTATTCTGCTGCATAATCTTTCATTTATGCAACAAAAATAGGCAGATCTTTTGTACAGTCAATATTTAAGACTTACAATCTTTGCTTTACATTACAGTTCCTTGTGCTTTTTTTTAAATGTACTCTCAAGCAAGATGAAAGAGTTGCATAACTTGAAAGACATTTCTACCTTTACAGTTACTGTTTATTTCTTCTAGTTGATTGTTGGAATCATGGCTCTTCTGAGTGGAATATTAACAATAATGCTTCCAGAAACACTGGGAAAACCATTGACTAATACTTTGGTGGAGGCTACAGAAATGGGAAGAAACAAGAAAAGCTGTTCAGGAAAGACTCCTCCAGCACACAGTGGTGCGGCATTAGAAAAGATAGAGATGTTTGGTCAAGAAACAGGCAGCGCTGAGAAATAAAGCAACAGCAAAATGGCTGTTCCCAATTTTAATCGTTATCTAATTTATAAGATATTTTTATTTGAGAAATGTGACTGTTCTATAATATCTGTGCCTTTTAATTTGTATCCAGTCTTGCCTTTTCAACAGAGCAAGTATATAAAACCTTTTCCACGTGACTGAGGTACTGCAGAAAATTTGATAGGATTTCTAGATCCCTTGTCAAACTTACACAGGCTTCAGAAAACCTATCTGACTTGCTGTGACCAGTTGAATGATTACTCTAAATGTTGGAACCTACCTGATTACACATAGGTAAAAAATATGCCGATTCTTTGCTTCACATTTTCTGCAGTTAGATTTGTAAACCCACCACAAAGTGCCCTTTCTGCTCTTGTCCTGTTGCAGGCTTGAGACTTCAAAACATGGCAAACTCAAACATTTACAATTCAAGAGAGAAGCCTTAACATTGCATCAAGTCATATCAATAATTTCAAAGTCTAATTTATTCTTTTTTTTTCAAATTTTCTACTGGAAAAGGTGCCATTGCTAACAAAGCAAAGTATTCTGTGGAACAGCTTCTAACTGAAAAAATAATACTAAGTTTGCAAAATGTGCAAATAGTTTGTATACTATTCATTCTGTTGAATGGCAAATGTGTTTTTATTAGTGGTTTAAAAAAAATTGTTCACTGGATCTACTGCAGTCTTAGTAAGTTCTTTTTAGTTTAGGCAAAACTAAAGTGCCTGATGCCTTTGAAAATCATATTCATTCCAGACTGTTATTTCAATGCTCCCCTTCTCACTTATTTCAGCTCAGATCTAGCATCATAACTTTCAAGAGCTACATCAGCAACTTTGCCAAATGCCTCTATCAAGGCCTTCTCAGTGGAGCAGAATAAGTGGCAAATGGGTCTTATTCAGGCTCTCTGCACAGAGGTGGACTTAGTTTATCAATGTTTAGTAGACATGGTATCTACACACCATTTTTCTCATAGACCAGCTTTCTGTAGCTCATTTTTTCCTTATACCACACAAAATCAGTTAGAAAAATATAATTAAAAAAATGCTAGCTGGAGGACATTGATCAATAGAAGAGTTACCAGTTACTCTAGTAGTTTTAGTCAAAGTGTCTGTAAATGTCCCACTGTTGTTACACCTCATGTGTGCATCAACACTTATTTGCTGGTGCAGTGATCGTGCCTTATGACTATGGACCACAGAAAACTGATAGATAGGAATGCATCATTCTGTCTGCTGGTTTTATGGCTTTCTGTCCCACCTCCCCTTTTTCAGTCTACCTCCAGACACAGGGGTTTCTCCCTTGCCTGAGGATCTGTATCCTCTTCTCTTGGCCACCCTTGGTTTGAGGGGGGTGGCACATGAAGCTTCTGTGTGTTGAGGTTCAGACAGCCCTCTCTTGCCTGGGCTGCAGGAACCCTGTCATCCCTGGTTTGAAATCAGAGTTGTTCTCATCTTAGGCACCTACTCCCATGCTAGCTGGTATGATCTCATCAAAACAAGTCTTCCCTTGTTTACTTCTTTGCCATGTACCCCAAAATAAGACATCTATATTGCTCTAGATAAATATTCTATATAGTGTAGAGTTTAACGGTCACAATTTTCAATTATGTCTGCACATTCAATGACTTCTGAAACCAGAATAATGGTTTATATCCCCTTATAAAAGATTTTTTTCTTCACTGCACTCTCCTAGAGTGTCAAGTAGCATTTTGGTCCTGGTATTAGGACAAAATCGTATCCTATATGAGGACTAACATGCTTCAAAGCCAAGCAAAAATCAGTAAGTTTAAGTTCAAGGAGTTTCTGTGTGATAATTACATGGAAAGCAGAAAGGGATCTTTATGCTGTCCTCAGTTCTGTGGGTGTTCCAGTATTTGCAGAAAACCTCCGAAGAGAACTGCATAGAATACTATGGCTTCTGTCCAGATATATTAGTTCATCAAAAGAATGTGCTTAACCTTACCCGCGTGAGTAATCCCATCATTATTCAGAGAACAACTTGAATACATACTTTGATGACTAAAGATAGGATTACTCACATGCTGTGGCTTTTTATTTTGCTGAAGAGCAGACCTGGTATTCTTCCACTGCTTTCAGATCCCCTCCACTTCCCAGAGCAGACCAACTCTCCTTATCTGCAAGATCTGTTGCCAAACCATGCATGCCCTGCCTTAAACAGGGGTTTAACCATGCTGAAAAAGAAAACATTATGCAATAGACCTAACAAGGAATTAAACTGGTACTGTCTGACATTGCAGCCACTCTCCCCTCCGCCGCCCCGGAGCTCCAAGTAATTGCATTATTTTGGGGTTCTTTCACACTGATACTCCCTCTTTTATTAGTACAAGGTCCTATCTTAAACTCCTCAGTCTTGAGTGCTGGGGACAGTACAGTCTATTTCTAACAAGGTACTAAAGAACAACTGAAATTAATTTTTCTAGTTCCTTACCTGCCAAATAACTGATTTGGGGGTTACCCTGCTAAGAACAGTCAGTGCATGTTCTGTGTTCCTTTGACTTGAGGGATTCAGGACCTGGTCATCTGTAATTGGTATACATAAGGCAAAGAAGAAAAAAGAAAAAAGCAAACACTTAAATGCACAATGATACTGAGCAATCCTTACAGGCTAAAACTTCATGATGATTCTAAAACACAATGTAGCTTGATGGCTTTTAATCCCAAAAGCCAGTTCCTCCTGTCACTGAAGTCAGTATTTGGTATTTAGTCTTTGATTCAAATGAGACCTGAATTTCCCTGCACTAATGATGTTACTTTTTTCCCTGGAAGTAAAAAGTTTATTCATCTACAGGTACACCTTTTGTGATTTTATGCATGAATAGCTTAGAGGATGCCTTGGGTTATCCTATTCTTTAACCTGAGGAAGCATATTACTGTAAAAAAGGAAATAGCATGTGTCTGTATGTCTCTAGCATTTCTGTTTGCTTGTTTTTTCTATATGGACAAAAAATGTATTTAACACTAGTCATTCATACATTATAAACGTAGGATAGACAGGGTGAGTTGATTTCTTTCTCTTAAATGTTCATAGATTATCTAAATCCTCTCGCAAGAGAGCACTGAGTTTGAGAACAAATGCTTCTGTTCCTGTGGGGCGTATTTTCCTCTTGTTGCTCATAAAAAGAATGCCTTTTCATAGTTTCTTATCTGAGTCCTTAAGTTCATTTATGTTTGTATTTGTCATCTCTATCTTAGTGCAAATTTATTGTGCTGATCAATGTCTCTGGGGTTACATAATGGTTTTATGAGATACTGGATTAGAATTCTTATCTGTCTTAATTGCTGGTCATTATTGCACAATGACAAATGTTTTTATCCTAAATTTGATACCATATTTTATTAGACAGTCTTACAGTTTGTTAAGGACATACTTTCTGGGTTAAGTGTAGGAATGAGAGCAATTATCATTAGTTTAATGGTAACTGAGAAAAAATACTAAGTAAATGTGTTTGATATTTTGAATCTGTATTTTAAAACAGATGTATTTTCTACTTTAATAACTCACTTCAATTTATTTGTGAAAATTTCTGTAGTTTAAGCGTTATGAAGAAAAAAAAGCTATTCAAACTACATGCGCTCTGTGTCAAATGCTTTGGGTGGTACCCTGAATGTCTGAACAAGGGAGTGAATCCTGCCTGAAGGCTGAGGGGTTTTGTGTAATGGCTCTGTGGAAACAGAAGATGGTCTGAGATCCCACCTCTGGGATGGAGGAATCTGGCATTCTCCTGTATCTTTCACAGCTTATTTTTACCAACTCCTTACGTGCAGTCACTTAGGAAGCCTCCGTAGCGCTGGGCTCAGCAACATGCAAGGCCTGTGAGTGCCTTTTGCAAGGGCTTACAAAATGCAAGGTCACTTGCGCCATGGAGGCATGATGCCAGAAAGGCATTTGTGGCTGCAAAAAGGAGGGTCTGGATTCATTCTATACTCTTGTACAAATATATCTTAAAGATGCTTGTCGGAATCCCGCAACAGATTCATAGGGGAGAAATTAAACTCAAAGATAAAAAAAAAAAAAGGAAAAAAGAAAAGATGACTGTTGACAAAAGAACAAGTGTATTTTATCAGGAAAAATTCTAGTAAATGCAGTGGAGCAGTATCTGCATTGTTACATCTCTCATGAAGAAAGGTTAGAGCACATCTAAGTACTGGTAACAGTTTCGTACAAGATTCTGTACCAGGGGGAGTGTGCATTTTGGTAACATGGGGGAAGTATGTACTCATGGGAAGGAGTTCGTTTGCCCAGAATATGTGGGTTTAGTACAATATATGTTAATTTTTTTTTAATGTGTATTTATTATCTGCAATTATGTGCAAGAATAAAGTCAAACACATGTTATTTAATCTTTAGACCTTTATATAATTTAATGAACTCCTAACAATCACCAGCACTCCATTTGGTACATGCTCCCTTGTAGGAGCTGGGCTGGTGCTTCCGTGTTCCACGGAGATCCCTCCTGCAGGGAAACCCGTGGGATACCTCCTGCGTGGTTTAGGCTGGCAAGTATCACCTGCGTGTCTTTTTCCTGTTTGTGTTTGCAGGTATAAACCAAGGTTTGGGTAATGTGTTATGTGGTGACTATGACAAAATATGCATTAAAAATGTGACGTTTTTCATTTCAGTTGCAGGAAGAATATGGTTCTTTTTTGCCTTTATTTGTATAAGCTGGCTGGGGCAGTAGTCCCTTGGACAAATTCAGTAGTGACAAAAACAGCTGCAGATATTGTAGATTGGGTGTAAGTTAATCAAAAAAGAGAGTAGTTGACTACAGGAATGACAAAACAATGATGTAACTTGTAACCACTTGGTGTTCAGTGGATGTGAAAACTAACTGCAACTTCCTCGTGCAGGAACTGGAGTGGGCAGACAGTGCAAGGAAAATGAGAACTGCAGCAATCTATCTGTAGCCCTGTTCTTTGTGATTTGTCCTCTTGGCCCTTCTCAGAAACCTGTTTATTTTTCATTTCCCTTAAATCTCAAATTAGTGCAAACTACTCAATTTTCCATGCATATTTTATTAACCTTATGTTTTCTGATCAAGTTACACCCATCACTTGGCTTCATCATTCGTGTTTTAATGGCTTTCTATGTCCTTGCCAGGTGATTTAGGTTCCTCCCTGAAAGTAACCATAGTGAATGGTTCAAATATTTGTTTGCTAAAGTTGAGAAATTTGAATCATCCCTGATATACTGATTTCAAGAGCACTGAGTTCAATCAAGCTGAGAAAAATCAAGCCTAAAAAGTATATACCTCAAATGGGGAAGTATCTTTTTTTAATATGACTGATATATAAAAATGATTGCAGAGAGGTTTGTACACAAAACCAGCTCTTTCAAAGAAATTACTATCCTAGGTTTATGAATTATCAGAGGTAATGGAGAATATCTCATTTAGTGACAAATCAACTCTTCTGTTTCTGCATTCCTGTCTAAGACACAGGCTTGAATACTGCTCGGGTGTTTGTTGCAGATGAATAGGATCCAGCCATGGAGTGCTCACAGGCATCTAGTTATTAACGTTGCCTCATAATGTTTCGTGTGGAGATGAACTGACTTGCACAGGAATAAGAAAAAACCAGCACCAAGGGGTGACCCTTGTGAAGATTCTCTCCACAGTCTCATTGCTGTGGTCTCATCTCAGTGATGAGAATGAAAAGTGGTTTTGACTGAGGTGATCAGGAACACAGCAAAAGAACCAGGGATAAGTGAACAATATCTCAGTAAATATTTTCACAAAGCTTTTCAATAGGAATGTCAGTACTGCCGGTATCTTCCTCATTGAGAGAATCCCACAGAAGTAAGTAAATAACATGGGAAAACAGCAAAATGAGGAGAAGCTTAACCTCTTTGCTGAAATGGTAACTTGCCATGGACATTGATGCTTGACTTGATCTTTGAACTGGTTAAAGAAGTGGCAGAGAAGTGGTCCATGTCATTCATAAGATCAGAAACAGGTCAGCACTGCTGTGTTCACAGAGGTCATTTCTGCTTATCGTTACTGCTCTATCCAAGAGAGTACACAAAGCAAAGAGAATGCTACAGTAAAGGGAAACACTTCGTAAGCACTACTCGAGCTGGGTTGGTGGTGTGCTGGGATGCCACTGCCAGTCATTGTTCAGAAGCAGCTCCAAGTATGATCAGGGCTGTGTTCGTTTTGTGCCAGAAGCCTGGCGCACTCTTCTTGCGTGACCAAATCATGACTTGCACTCAGTCAAAGGATACAATAGCCACTATCACAGAGTTTGTCAGGAGTGTTCTCGAAATACAAATAGGTGAACGTTGCACTTGGAATACTATTTAGCCAATTATTTGTTAGTTCAAAATGACATACTTTGCACAATACACAGAATAATACATACACAAACATCCGGGGGGTCTTTAGCAGTTGGGCTGTGATGCAGAGCTTCTTGTCTGTCCTTGTGCTTTTTCCCATCTTTCACGAGAGAGCACCAACATCTGTACAAAAAACTTCTCATATCTTGAAGGCCTCAATTCAGAATGGCTGATCTTCGGTTTATCAGGGCTCTGGGAGTTAGACCAAAGAGGCTCTATATTGTGCTGTTCATTTTAGGGAAGAGGAGAGGTAAGAAAAACAATGGCAGCACTAAGGAGTTGAAATTTCTTCCCCTTATAGATACCTGCATGGATAAAGAAGCATTTGTGGTGGGAAGTCACACATCTAGATTATGTAGAAAGAGATGACAAACAAAGCTCTTTCTTCATCCTAAAAT
This sequence comes from Fulmarus glacialis, assembly GCF_000690835.1. Classification (NCBI taxonomy): domain Eukaryota; kingdom Metazoa; phylum Chordata; class Aves; order Procellariiformes; family Procellariidae; genus Fulmarus; species Fulmarus glacialis. The sequence goes on from NW_009209860.1 coordinate 31,931, forward strand.
ATGGCAAAGCATAGTGTGTTCACCCTTCCAAAATACTTTAGCTCATGGAAGACTAAGAGTTTCTCAATGAAATTACTGTAAGAGTTGGTATCCCAAAGCAGCATGCATTTCCTGAGTCTCATTCTCAGGAAAAGACACACTGGGAATTCCCTGAAACATTCAGCCTTGCATAAACATCCAACGCAGAAAATTACAATCCAAATAATTCAAATTTGGTGAAGTTATAAGCAATGAGAAATAGAATCTCCGGAGAAGAAATAGCAGGTAATTTTAATCTGGCACTGTGACCTCTGCTTATATTTGAAGGAGGTTTCCATATCTGAAAGGCTCCTCTCCAAAGCTATTGCAGATATCCTGCAATGATTTAAAATAGTGTACATTTACAATCAATACACCAAGCCCATCAACAATTTCATTTCTAAACAAGCAAACCTTCTCCTATCCTCTGCCTCCTTCCCTGTCTTATTCAATACTGTATTCTCAAACCACTCAGAAAAATCAAGCTATGCTATAATTTTGGCAGAATTGTTCCTTTCACTGTTAAAGGAAAAAACCCCTAAAATTTATGCATATAAAAAGGTCAGTGATTACATATGTGTAATATATCACAGCTTTAGTTTTACCATTTAAGAACACGGCTAGATTGGGAGGCGAGAACAGCTGGTCACGTGTTGTACACGCTGCTGTATGTACAGATGCTCTTTGGATGGCTGCCTGGTCTGTATTTAAATGGCTGCAAAGAAAAGGCACCTGCTTGCAGGATCCATGGCAAATGTTGTTCGACAGGACTGCAGGGGAACAGTTTCCAAACACTGTCCTGCTGAGTCTGTTCAGGGACGAATGCTCAAGCAGCCAAGTATTAGCCAAAATGTCCTGCCCACGGCAAATGCCCTGGAGCCAAGAATCCCTGGTATACCATTTCATCCTAGTGATCCTGCAGACAGGTTTGTTTTTGACAAACTTGTGGTTTTCTGCTGAAAAAGGTTAATCCGGAGAGTCCTGTCTGGCTGTGCTCGCCAGGCATTTGCGGTTTAGCAGGGACTTGTTCTTCGTTGCCCTGTGATGACTGCAACAACCAGGCCCTCGGCCACGCTGTGCTACTGCCATCCTGACTGCTAGCACGATGGCTCAAGCACTGTGGCAACCTTAAGGCAGCTTCAGAAACATTCAGAACATAATTAATTGCTTGTAAGAGAAGAAGAAAGACGATATATTCTGCTCGGGATAGCGGGGCCCCATGAGACTCCTCTCGAGTGTGCCGGGGAAATCGTGAAGGAAAACAGTTATCAGCAGGCGGCAAAGGGCACGGCTCCGGCAGAGCCAACGCGCGGCTGCCGGGCTCTCCCGGGAGAGGTGCCAGCGCTGGAGGCGGCCTTTGCCCAGGCACAAACAGCTCCTTCATTAGCAGAAGGACTCGGAGCCGGGCACTTGGGGAGCGGCCTGGGGGAAAAAAAAGGGGGGGCGTCCCGGCAGCGCCTGCGCCTCCCCCCGGCAACGCGCTCCGTCCTCTCCCGCTCCGCTTCCCCACGCTTCCCGGGAGGGCGACTCTTCCAGGCAGGACCGGGGGGCCTCCTCCTCACCAGGTATTGCCTTCTCTCGCCGCTTGTTTTTTTTTCGGACCATACTTCCAGTCGAAGAGGGAAATGTTAGATGACGGAGCCCTTTTGCTGCCGAGGGCCGGGGAAGGGGTCCGCAGGGGCTGCGCGGGGGCCGAGCGCTGCCCCAGGGACTTTTCCACGGGGCACAAACCAGCTCCTTAAGCTCAGGCAGGGAGGGGTT
>NW_009209860.1:33796-58879 GCF_000690835.1 Fulmarus glacialis
TGGCTCTGCCGTGAGCGGTGAGCCGCGGGGTTTGGCCGGGGATGTGAGATCCCTGCTGTTCGGGGCGTGCTGAACCTCAGCTTCTCCCTGCTTTCCCCCTCTCCCCGCACAGAGAACAACAACCCCCACCCTGTGGGGAACGGGCAACGCGGACCTCTCCGGTTTTGGAGAAAAGCAAGAGCATCGCTCGGCGTGTAGGCGTTGCTGAGGGAGGTTAATATTGTTGGTACCTTATAGCATGGGTATAACCTACCTTCCTTTAGGAGGTATTTCCTCCTAAATTTTTGCATATGCAAACAGCTATCTGAAAGAGGAGCTGAGGCCTCCCTGGTAGCCTCAGGTCTCTGTGATGGTGGCTCGGAGACACCTGCTTTCTGGCAGTAATGCTGTATGTGCAGCCAGCAGAGAGGCTGAGGGGGTCCCGAGGAGCCTCCTTGTTTGGTGAAGAGAACACCCTCGCTTTCCTCCTGAGGCAGGCCCCAAATGTACATCTCACAGAGCAGCCCAAGTGACTGAAAAGGGATTGGGCCAGAGTCAAAAGGCCAAAATCAGGGCTCCCTCCTCAGCAAACCCCCCTGGAACAGACTGAGCTTAATCAGCTTCTGTGACTACCTTTAGCAAAGAGTCTGGCAAAACCCCTCTCTGGAGTCAGGGGAAGGGAAGCAACCCTTGGTGTCTGTGAACTGGGGAAGTGAATAAACAAAAAAAGGAAGGGAGAAAGCGCTCCACATCAGGCATGGATGGGGATGGCGGGCGCAGTCACCCCGGTGGACGAGGAGCCCCTCCAGGAGTCCAGAAAGGCTGGAGCCTTTGCTCCCCAGTACTGCAGGCTTCGGGCAATCAAAAAAAATGTTTCAGCACTTAAATATGGTGAGAGTTAGTTTAAAAAAAACCCACAGGACTTCAAATGTAACAGGTTTTGGTTTTCTTTAGTTACTTTCTGTTGATCCATTTTCTGGTCAACCATTCAGTTGGGCTTTTTGAACTGTTCATTTGGGCGTGTAAACATGCTTAATTTGGTAGGTCCGCCGGGTTGCAACACAAGCTAAGAGTGGCCAGCCTGCCAGGGAAGCACGCTCACGGAGTTGGGCCATCAGGGGAAAAGGGCAGGGCGAGGGGCCGTGCCTGTAACGCAAAGACGCCAAAGCAATAGCGCTCGTGCAGCTCTCCCAGCTGAGGGATGCCGGTTTCCCAGGGTCCGTCGCAGCCTGAGGGGCAGCCCGGAGGGCTGAGAGGCTACAGCTGCAGCTGGCAGTGGGTGTGCATGTTCCTGTGCACGTGTGTGCGCATGTGTGCTGGGGACCAGTGTACTTATCCATACTGATCACTTTATCCACTGCTAGAATGATGTTAAGACTGAGGGTTAGTGGTGATACACAACTATGTGAGGCGAGAAAGAATAAGGAATGGATCTAATTAAACCTGCAATTTAGACTCCCTTGCATCGCATGAGGCTAACATTGTCTCCTCAGCTGCAGGAGTTGGGAGATTAAGTCACATCACAAAATGTCTCAATATTTTTAAAAATAATTCATTCTGGCCTGGGAGGAACAGGAGGGTGGCAGGGGCACGAAGCCCACATCGAGCAGCCGGTGTCCTCTTTACTGGGGAATTACAGCTTCAGGTGGCTCTGTCTGGCTTCTGTCCCATTCTTCTGACACTAAGAAAGGACAGAGCTAAACAGTGCCTGACACCCTTTGCCTCCCTCCCCAACAGTTACTGCAACTGATTTGCCTTTTAAATGCTGATTTTTGCAGAACCCTCAGCACAAGCCAGTCTGAGGAGGCGAGAAGTGTCACCCCCACTGGCACTAAGCTGGCCTGCCACAGCAGCTAAAAATAATTTCTCCTCCTGTGCCCTGCCAGCAAGGTGCAGGGCTCCCAGCTGAGGCAGGCTGTGCTGCCAGGGCAGAGCCGCAGGTGAATCTTGCACTCATAGCGGGGTCAGTGGCTCTGCTACGCTTGCTGGTACAAGCTGTGTGTAGCCTCTGCTTTGCAGCCCATTAATTTTTGGGACATGAGCACATTAAGGCTTGATGTGCTCTTGGATTGCAGCAGTAAGTGCTAGAAGAGCGGCGTGTTCGATGGGTGCCTGTCGTGGCCCTCTGAGCCATTCCTGCAGGCTCCAGCACTGCCAGCAGCCCCTTTCCACCCTCACTGGCTTTTGCAACACTGCAATCAATTGATATCGAACCGGCTCATCTGCAAAAATCCCATCCGAATTGGGAAGACTTGTGAAACCTGAACCTCCGCCAAGCCGCAGCTCCCCTTTCTTCCCCGGGGGCGGGGAGGTCAGTCAGGAAATTCAATCTCCATCACAGTCCAAAAGCTTCAGTGAACGAGAGCGGTGAGGGGCAACTGAGAGCACATCTCTGATGCATATGTTCCAGCAGGACTGTAGTCATCCATGGACTGCTGGGAGGCTCGCTGCGCGTGCTGACAGCCACACGCAATTTCCACAGTTGCCAGAAGGTTTGTTAATAAGAATGTGTTTAGAGACCTTTCTCAGAACCAATTTTCCTAACAAAAGTAATTTCAGCTTTATTAAAACTCCCCTAATTTCTTGTTACTCTTTTTTTTTCTTTTCTGTGTGTTTTTTTTTTTTTTTAATAACAATTACCAGTACAAAATATTCTGCAGCCTGTGGTAGGGAAGCAACCGCTGTCCATGCTCTGACCCTCTGCAGGTGTTCCCAGTGCAGGTGGCTGAGGCAGCCTGGGGCAATAGTAGAGCTGAGGAGTGCAGCTCTCCTTCAAATCAGCATTTTTTCAGATTGGGTTTGTGGGTGGCAGTGATGCAGGGCAGCAGTTCTGGTTCAGAATTCACCTTTACCCCTGCACAGGGTCCTCCTTCCTTGCTGTGTGGGCACTTTTATAGTCAGCTTGTGAAAGAAGATGTAATAATTAACAGGAAGAAACTTAAGCATCGCGCTGAGAGGAAGAAGACGGGTTGTAACAACCCCTGGCTGCGATGCAGAAGGAATAAAATGATGAGCAACAGTGCCTGGTCCTCTTGCCCTTCCTACATAATAGGGACGTCAAATTTTAAGTAGTAAAACCTCAGGGGTAAGTGAGAAGCTGTGTGAAGAGTTATGAGCAAGGATCTCATAAATAAACCTGACCTATCATAATCCCACACAGTCTGTCTTGCCTAAACTTACATCAAAGATGCCAAAAGCCACAGGAAGATGGGAAATCAGCCCGTCCTTATAACTGCAGGCACTGGCTTCCAGAAAAGGTTCTCAGAAAGCTATTAGTGAGGTTGAGTCAAGGAAAAGCGAGTCCTGTAGGAGAAAGCAAGACTGTAAGGGAGCAAGACTAAAGGTCCATATCACTCAGCACCTTCTCCAAGAGTGAATATTGGTAGATACTCCAGGAAAACATAAAAGCCACAGGCAGAGGAGATTCTCCCCCTACATCCCCGCTCAGCCCTTGGCAGTAACCCCCAGACGAGTGCCTGAGCCAGCAGGTGCACCCCAACTCGCCTGTTTCAAAGCCACTGAAGGATTTATCACCTCTGAGGTTGTCTAGTTTCTTTCAGGCCCATTTAGATCCTGGCTTCAGGGCCTTTGCAGAGCGTACCGAGTTGCATGGTTCAGTTGTGCTTCATGCCTCTGCCGCTGTGAAACCTGTTAGCTGGCCGTGGCCAGGCGCACAGGCTGGCACCTCGCTGGGACGGGCAGCCAGGTGATTATCAACCAGGAGCTGCGTGCCACTCACCAGGGCAGGTGCCAAGCTCCGACACTTGGACAGGACAAGGGAAAATAGAGACGCTGCACCTCCTGGAGTAGCAATCAGCAGTTGAAGATGCTAAGGAGTGGAGTAGAGCTGCTCCAGGACATAAAGCAGGTTATAAAGCAAGGCAGCCAGAGGCAAATATACAGGCTCTTGGGGCAGCGAAGCTGGCTGCCTCCTGGGGACCACCGTGTGCTGCCGGGAGAGCATGGCAGCCTCAGATACCCACGAATCTGTCCAAGGCAGTGGGTCACGCTGGCAGGTACAGGGGCCAAGGATGGGTTGGAGACCTCAGGTCACTAGGGGCACAAAATCCCCCAGGGTATAGGTAGCTTCTCTTCCCACATTTTTCCCGCCAAGGCATCGTGGCCCAAACAATTTTTGGATGTGGGAGTGTAAACAGCCAGGCTGTACCCTGTGAAGCTATGCATTGTGTTTAATAGCTAAAATTCACGTTTTCTAGAACAGAGCTAAGCAGGTAACCTAGTCCTCAGGGTCAGAAGGGGAGCCCTGCACAGGAGGGGAACTAAGGTGCATGTTAAGAAAAACATCTTCCACAATGCACTGGACCCTTTGCTCTGCATAACCAATTTGCCTCCTGAGCAATTTGCTTCCACTGCCCAGGCAGTGATGGACCTCATTGCTAGAGATGCTGATGTTCAAACAGCCTTTTTGCTCATGGGGCCTAAAAGCCAGTTTCGCCAGAGCTCCAAAGGCACTTTCGCCCCAACACGATGGCAAACTTGACAGCTGCCTCACTCCCTTGGGTTTTATTGAAAAAAACTTTGCTCCAGATCGCTACAGCCTGAACACCAGTGCTATATGTACAGGTTGCTCTCTTGCCCTTTGCTCCTGTGCTGAGGATGGGGTAGTGGCTGTTGAAACACTTTTCAAAAATTAATTGTCATACCAAAGGCTATGAGGATTTTTTTAATCCTCACCTCAGTCTTGGTTTTCTGTGTGCAGCAGTTAGCCTTCGATTAGCTGCCCCAGGGGGGTTATGTTACATCTTGTGTGGGTTTTTCATAGCCTCACGAGGGTGTCCAGCAGGGATATTGGTGACTTAGGATATGTTATTTCCAAATGCACGTAGGTGCCTCTCTCCTCTGGCTCTGCATCCCGGAGATGGCAGCACCCAAGGTCGCAGTGGTTGGCGCGGGAGTTGTTGGCTTGTCCACAGCACTGTGCATCGCGGAAACTTGCCCCAGCTGCTCCGTGATGGTCCTTTCAGACCAGTTCAGCCCCAATACAACGAGTGACGTCGCAGCCGGGATACTCATCCCTCACACCTACTCAGGTGCGTGTAACCTGGTGTACTGTTGCCCGTGGCACCACATGCGGCTGCGTGCCCGGGAGTGCAGCGATGCACAGAGGTTCAGGAAGAAAAGTGCCATGCTGTGCGTTCCCCATCTGTCCCGTCTCCTTGATACTGGCTTGTATGCTTCTCCTCTTTGCATTTTTGGTTTTCTTTACATGCAGGCACACCAATCCACGTGCAGAAGCAGTGGTTCAAAGAGACCTTCACTTACCTTTTTGCCATCAGCAACTCGGCTGAGGCGTCAGAGGCTGGCATTCACCTGGTCTCCGGGTAAGAACAGCCGCCCAGGGCAGACTTTGGTATGCGTGTGCCATGTGCTGGAGCAGACAGAGAAGTTTTCCTTGCTGGAGTTCAGGCATATTCCCTTCATGGAGTAGCTCTTGTGACCATATTCCCAAGAAACTACATTGCAGTTGCTCAGATACTATGTATTTTCAAGCAAAATTCGTGCATAGGTTTGTACAGAGAAACCACTCGAGACTGGCCAGCACCAAATGACCAAATGTCTTTTAACAACTGATGTTTTCCATGCTCTCATCCACCAGTTGCTTGCTGCAGGGGCAGTCTTCATAGGGATGGGACTGCAGGATCCTCCAGCTTCAGCAACTAGGTACAGGGATGCAACTGGGGTGTGTGTGCGTTGGGGGTGTTTTGTGCTGCCCATTATCTACACAGAAATGCACCTCTTGGGAGTGTTGAGGCTGGGCACTCTGTAGCTTTATGGGTATCCAAAAAAATGTGAGCAGGTGTGCAAGTGGCCCTACATGAAAGTCCAGCCAGGGTGGCCGCAGCCGTGGTGGGGACACTGTGTGAGGGGACTTTGTACTTCTGCAGCTGGAAGTTCACACAGTATAGCTGGAAAACCTCTCTCCAGTTTAGTAACCCCAGTGTGTCACCTGCAAGCTTGGCTGTGGCAGCCCCTCTGCCTGGGTATTGCAGTAGCAGGCAACAGTTTCCCTGTCACTGTTAACCTTGCAGAGCTGCACTGATGAGCGGGAAGAGGTTCCTGAGTTCCTGGATTTGTGCTAAGATTGCTGTGACACATATCATGGCAGAGCAATAACGACTAAGTTTTGCAGCTTTTTCTCTGTGTCTTTTTAGGTGGCAGGTCTTTAAAAATACTCCCAAGGAAGAGCTACCTTTCTGGTCAGATGTCGTCCTGGGATTTCGACCAATGTCTGAAGCAGAACTCCAAAAGTTTCCACAGCACCTATTTGGTCAGGCCTTTACGACACTGAAATGTGACTGTCCGCCCTACCTGCTGTGGCTGGAGAAAAGGTTGGTCTTGCTGCAGGCTGGGCACACAGAGAGAAATCCAGGCAGAAGGACTGGGGGCGAGCTAGGGACTCCTTGAGAGCCTTAGGTTTGAAAAAAACTGGAAAAGGGCTGTTTCTCATTGGGGAAAATGCAGCATGCTCTTCCTTGGGGAGGAGCGCAAGAAATAAATACCCCATTTTTCCAAAGTGTGAAAGGCCCCATTTATGCAATGTCTACTTTCTACCACTATGGCTGTACAGTGGGGCTTAGAGCGGGAGCACCTCTGGGCATAGGACCAACATAGCCACAGGGGCCATGCTTGGCCAGCCAGACCTTGAAGGTACCTTGGGAACCTGCCATGTCCTAAGAAAATGTGTGGGTGCTCCTCATTCGTCAAACTTCCCAAATATATCTCTCTGTTCTTCAACATACATCCAACTCCTGGGAGAACAGGCATGTCTGGGAAGATGTCTTATCTGTGAAGACTTTGCACTTAAGAAGTAGGTGGACCAATTAATCTCAAATTTGGTCAACAATTGGAGTCATTCCTTAATCCAGTCAGGTGAAAAAAGGTCAAATAAGCATCATCTTGTAACAAACCTTTTGGAAATGTTTACCTGCATAAGATGGGTCATGCACTCACTCTGAGGAGTCATGGCTTCAGAGTTCACGCCTGGATTGACATGAAAGTTAGAAAATTTACCAATTTCCAAATTTCTGAGTTTCCCCCAAATACATAGATTTTGGAGAACCGTAGGAGAGTCAGGATGCAGATCTAAAAAGGTTCTGACACCTGGGATGTGCATTTAATCCATTTAAGTCCCCTAAAGTGAGCAAATAGCCATCTCTTCTTGAGAGAAAGCAATAGGCTGCAAGCTGATTTGAGGTTAAGTAAAGAGACGTGTACCGACACCATGGTACAAATTGCCAGCTCAACCGTTGCTTGGATGCCTTTCATCTCACTGCAAAATGTGAAAAAACGTTTCTTGTTCTAGCAGACAGCCAGCTGGGAGTACTCCAGTGGCACCAGTGCCACGTGAGGTCTGTGCCACCTCCTCGGTGCACATGCTCTGTCATGTTTCATTGCTTAACCGAATCGGAAATTTCTGCTGAAGCACAACTAAGTTGTTCAACCCATTTAGTATCTGCCACGTGATTTCTGCTCTCTCCTTAAAAATTCTTATTTCTCAAAGGATGTAGTCTAGTAAGATGATCAAGCTCCTTTTCTTTCTCTTGTCTCTGGTGATGAGAAATGAGAGCATATTAAACATGTAACTAATTCTCAAACCCCTCATGATCTAAGCAGTATTTATAGACCATTCTCTTGGCAATCCACAAGGAAAATTGGTTTTGTGCCCACCTTGCTGGTCCAAAAATGGACTTCAGGAATTTTTTCCTGCATGCTTGCCTGAATTCAGGAGTTTTCAGCTTTTTTTTTTGGTGTATTTTTTATGCCATGATGGCAGAGTCCCAATTACAACTCTTATGAGCTCTCCCAGCAAGTTGCCCAGCCAGAGCTGCTGCATGAGACCTCCCCAGTTCTGCCCAGCCAGCCTCAGCGTCCTGCTGCACCCAAACCCCAGCCTCCAGAGCATCAGCTCTGCCCTGGATCCTCGGCTCACTCACTGCTTTGTGGGAAACCACTGCCTTTGTAGTGGGGTTGATCACTTTGCCAGCTGCCAGAGTACTGCAGAGGACAGGACTTCCGCTTAGTGCACCATCATTGCGGATATGTCTCCTGACTTGCCCATGCTAAAACCCCCAGTGATTTGTTCATGCTAAAACTAACCCAGTGACTGGATCCAGCTGACAGCATGCGGTGACTCCATTTCACGCCAATGTTTCTTCACAGGGAAGGGTATCAAGCTTCAGGCAAGTTCAGGGTGGAATTTGGCTTGAAATTGAGCTCAAAGATGAACCTCAAGAAGGGGTGAATTTTGCTGAAGAGCAGACATGGATGTATAGTGCCCTGAGCTGTCCTGGGTGACTCCTGGCTGCTGCTCTAGAAGGGTGTGGGTCTCCTGGGGTCCCATGCCACACCTGCCCAGCCTGCAGGGATGTCCTGGGTACCCCAGGGCTTTGCACGTGGCACTAGATGACTAAGTGGCTCCTGGTATCAGGGGTGAGTTGGGAATGAATATGACGGTGTGTAATAGGCACGTTAAAAAGGGTGTGGAACGATAGCAATGTCACTAGGAGAAGTACATTGGTGAATAAATCTCACATTTTTCAGCTTGCTTGAGCTGTTAAAGCTTGGCATGGTTATAGAAATGAATCAATGAGACCATGAGGACCTTTCTGTCTGTCTAGGATCTTACGCCAGGGCCTTCTCTAATATTGATCAACTTGCTGTATCTTTTCCAGTGCAAACAAGCTAAAAAATAGCTTTGATGAGACCAAATCAGACAAATCACAAACAGAAACCCCATGGCATTTTCTTTGCTTTTTGTCCCATCTGTTGTTTGGTTTTGATCGGTATGTTAAAGGCAATCTATCTCATTTACTTAATGTGCATAATAATTACACGAGGATTTAGGGTCTTCTTTTCTGCCTCACTTCTGGAGTCTTTTTGCAGGTTGAAAGCAACTGGCGTCCAGATGTACACCAGAAAAGTTGCAGACTTGTGGGAGCTGCACAGTGAATATAACATCGTCGTCAACTGCGCGGGCATTGGAGCCCACCAGCTGGTGGGGGACGAGAAGGTCTTCCCTGTCAGGGGACAAGTACTCAAGGTTCATGCTCCTTGGGTGAAAAACTTCATTCGGGACGGGGATGGCTTAACTTACATCTACCCAGGGATACACAGGGTAACCCTAGGGGGAACCAGGGAAAAGGAGAGCTGGAGTCTCTCCCCTGATCCTGGCACTACCAAAGACATCTTTGACAGATGCTGCTCCCTTGAGCCCTCACTGCGTGGAGCTCAGGGTATCGAGGTGAAGGTGGGCCTGAGGCCATCCAGGTGGTGCGTGAGACTGCAGACAGAGGTCTTGAGCCAAGGAGGAGTAAAGCTCCCAGTGGTCCACAACTATGGGCATGGGGCAGGTGGCTTTTCAGTGCACAGGGGCACAGCCAAAGAGGCTGCTCGCCTGGTGAGAGAGTGCATTGCTGCCCTGCAAGGCTCCACGTTGAGGGCCAAGCTTTGAATCCCAGAGGCTCCTTTTCCATTTACGACAGGCTAGTGTGGCATCTCCTAGTAGCAGCTTGTCCTGGTTTCGGCTGGGATAGGGTTAAATTTCTTCCTAGTGCTGTATTTTGGATTTAGTATGAGGAGAATGTTGATAACTCACTGATATTTTCAGTTGTTGCTAAGTGCCCTCCTAGTCCAAGGACAGCTCCCATGCCTACTGACTGAGCTAGGTACACAAGGTGGGAGGGAACATAATCAGGACAGCCAGCCCAGCTGGCTAATGGGGTATTCCTTACCATGTGACATCATGCTCAGTATATGAATGGTAGGTGTGATCCAGGAAGTACCGATCACTACCTGGTTATCGGTCAGCGCGGGTGGTGAGCAATTGCATTGTGCATCACTTATTTTGTATATTTTATCATTGTCATTATCATTTTCCCTTTTCTGTTCTATTAAACTGTCTTTATCTCAACCCACGACTTTTTCTCACTCTCACCCTTCCGACTCTCTCCCCGTCCCACTTGGGGCGGGGGGAGTGAGTGAGCGGCTGCGTGGGATTTGGCTGCCTGCCAGGTTAAACCACGACACAGCTTTGGACTTTTATTCCATTACTGGATAGGAGGAACCTAAGACAACAGCTTGTGCCATTGCAGATGCTCGGTGGTACCTCAGCTGGCTTCCAGCTGCCACCTTGGAAAGGCACGATGGATTGATCCAAGTATTAGTCCAGCTGTCCTTTTCTTCCATCTGTCATTGTTTCTGCCCTGGGCATTTCTCCTAGCCTTATGTTAAGGAGAAGGCAAGATATGTAAATATTCTTCACATAACAGGAATTAGATTGCTGCAGTATAATATCAATAACATCAATTTAGCGTTTCTTGATCTGCATCTAAAGGGTGTCAAATGCACTATTTTCAGATTCAGTAAAAACTAGTTCTCACCTCTTGAACCAAATCTAATCTAGTATTGCCCTTGCTCCTGCCATCTTGCTAACAAACTTAACCATTTTCCACGTGATTTACAAGGAAAAGAAAACCCCACGCAGTGCTGCATTACAGTGCTCCAGGTCAGCTCTTACAGAAAGCAATGTCAAGTCACTGTCATGCACAGTGACCAGGCAAGCATGATTTTAAGAGCAGGTCTGTGACACTGATCACTGCATTTGCTCATATTACCCCTCAGGGAACTTAATGTAGAGTTTTTGTGAGAGGAGGTTGCCCCGTATGAGCTACGGTTTTGTGCATCTTTTCTCACACTTGTTGGCAAATCTCTTTTTTTTTCTCTGAGCCCGTCAGATTTTGATCTCAGACATAGATGATTTTCTTCCCCACAGTAGCAGCATTGACATGGCCTGTGTCCTACAGGAGAGGATTTTTCAGGGTGGGCTTGGGAGTACAAGCATCTCTTTTCTACTTTGCATCAGCACTGGCTGCTTTCCTTGCAACAGATGATATGAATAAGTTGGTGACAAACCAACAAGGATCTTAACGCCAGCTTCAGTTTCGTAAGGGAGAGAAGAGCCATTTAAGACTAGATAAACACTCTAAAGGCAAATTTGTCTGTAACTGGACGTGAGTGAGCTCCTCTGCTGTAAGGAAGCTCAGCCACCGACATCCAGACCCTCACTCCATGGCAGAGGCAGAGCTGGGCTTTAGACTCCCCTCAGCAATTCAAGCCTTTTGATGTGGCTGAAGATAGTCACCCCCCAAAACTGGAGCTTACCGTCAAATTACAGGTCTGACTGTTAGTGATTAAACCACTCATTAGACCTTAAATGGCTCATTCAAGAGCATTAGCATCCACTTTTGACTAGGTTTTTTTGTCCTTACAAAACAAATCAAAATCCTTCAAGAATTCACACTATTAAAATGAACTGATAAATAAAGTTCTAATAACAGAGCAAAGGTCCCTTCTGTAGTGTTTCCTTTCATAAACGAGGGGGTTTCTTTCATTTGGGATGACACGGCCAAGAAAGGCCACATTCAGACATGGCTGCCAACTCTTGCTGTTCTCAGGGAGGATGAGGACAGTTATCCTTCATAAGGGACAGCTGTCGAAAGAAACGTCATGAAATTAAATTATAGGTCAATTAGCGCCTGGGATCAGCCTAAGCTAGCCCTGCCTTCAGCAGTCTTGCCCTCTTCTCCTCAGCTCTGGAGGCCAATTTTGCACTACCCCCCATCATTTGTCCTTTCCAGTGGTACGAGGGCAGAGCTGCTGCTTTTGGCAGCAGTGCTGGTGTAGGGCTTGTCAAACCGCAGCTTTGTCCTCAGCTAACATGGAACAGAAAAAATACATGGAAAAATCATAAGAATGGGCTATTTTTTTTAAATCTTGATTTTAATCTTAAAAAGTAACAAACAGTGTATCTTATCCTGGAGCAAGAAACACTACTAATGCTAATGGGGTGTTCATAGCCCCGTGAGAAACCAGAGCTCTGGTTGTGCACTTCTGCTCTGCAGGGTGGGGGGGTTCTTCTAATTCACTTCTAAAAGTTGTCTTGTTGATAAAAATGGCAAAATGGGTTCAGCTGCAAGGCCTGTCATTCTGGCATCCTAGCTCTGGCCATGGCCAGCAGTGGAGAGGGCCACTTCTAGCATACCCTGGCCCATTCAGCTGAGGGGTAGCTTAGTGTTTCATGGCCCTCAGATCATTTATCTCCCACACATTTGTTGGATTGCTTCTGAAACCACGTACGATGCTTTTGTAGTTCCCAACATCTCATGACAACAGGTTCCATAATGGGAGACACTTCTTTGCCCAGGCACACAGCTCCTTGCCTTCATGTTTGTCTTGAATCTGGAAACATAATTTGATGCCCCCTTCTTGCATCTTATGAGAAGTGGTGACTAGTTATTCTCCATGACCCTTCTTGAATTTATACCATCCTCCCTCTCAGACTCTTCTTTCCCACCTTGAAGAATTTTGGTTTATGTAGCTGCTACCCATCCCTTTGGTCTTCCTTGTTGCCCATCTTTATGTCTTTTCTCACTCTACCATACCCTTTTTGAGATGGGGGACCAGAACTGCACACAGTACTCATGGTAGGGATGAATCCTCTATTTAATTGATGACATCTCTCTTCCCTTCCTAATAATTTCTAATATTCAATAGGTTTAGAGTCACTAAATAGCTTTTAACTGTCATTTGAATAGAACTATCTAACTCCACGATACTTGTCCTGAACAGTATTAGGTGGTCAAGAGGCTATTGCTGAGACTGGGTAGTGAGGGGTCTTCTTCCAGGGTGGTGAAACATCGGACGAGGTTGCGCAGAGAGGTGGTAGATGCCCCATCCCTGGAAACTTTCAAGGTCAGGTTAGATGGGGCTCTGAGCAACCTGATCTAGCTGAAGATGTCTCTGCTCATTGCAGGGGGGTTGGACTAGATGACCTTTAAAGGTCCCTTCCAACCCAGACTATTCTATGATTCTATGATTCCCAACTCAGCCATGTGTTTTTCCCTGCTGTTATCCACACTGGATTTCACCTGCCATTTCATTGCCCAGCCTCATGAGATGTTTTTTGGAACTCCTTGCAGGCAGTTTGCATTTTACTACCTTAAATAAGATGGCACCACCAGCAGTCCAAGCCACTTCACCATTTACCACCTGACTGGTGGGTATGTGGATTAGCACTGGCCCTACCATGGATTAGTCTCAGATGTCATTGGTGACTTCTCTCCACTGTGAAAAACAGGTGATTCATCCTTACTTCGTCTCTCTATCCTATATGCAGTTGCTGACTCATGAGAGGATCTTCCCTCTTATCCCATGCCAGATTAGGTTCTTTGTAAGTCCATGGTGACAGACATTATTAAAGGCTTTCCAGAAGCTGAGCAGATCACACCGAGCGGATCGCTCTATTCTGCAGCCTCACTGTTTCCCCTGAAGCCATAAAAGGATGGTGAAGCACAGCTTCATAGCTCCTCACTGCAAAGTTCTGCTGATTCTTCCCTCTTAGTCCATATCTGTCCTTGTAACTATTCTATTATCATGGCTTTCACTGTTTGCCTGCTACAGGTGTCACATGTAGTGGTTTCCATTTCTCTAGATCCCTCACAGCACTTAAAACAGTGTCACGTGCCATCCTCTTTTTTCTTTGGCTGTTTTAAGTAAAGGGTTATACACCAGCCCTAACACTGCAACAATTTCCCATTAGCATTCCTTAAAAACCCACGAGCGAGTAACATCTGCTTCTCATGAATTTGCTACTACTCATTGCATGTATTTGTTCTAAACCCTCATCTAATGGCCCTTCAATCTGAGGCAGCTTCTCTGCATTATCCCCTTAACAAATGGCTCTGCTGTGGGAATTTCACTAAGCTTTTCTGTGCTGAACACAGACACAAGTAATCTGTTCGGCTGTTGCGCTAGGGCTTGTTTTCTCTCAAACTCCTTTGCTCCCCTGATCGTCTGCTGACTGCATACCGTGGTCACCTGCAGACCCTCCGGCAGGCTCTTGCTCCTGCTGGGGTAGAGGAAGCTTTTTGTCTATTAGCAAGTTATTTCCTCAAAATCTTTTTTAGTCTGCCTTTCTGTTTCTGCTTTTAATTTGACAGAGTTCACGTCCTTTTCCATTTCCTCATTTGGATGGGATCTATTTTGGTTCTTTCCCATGTAATTTTTATCATGCTATTACAATGAGCCAGTAATGATCTTTCTTCTGGAAAGTCTCTGATATTTCAATACCCTTATATAAAAATCAAGCATTTTAGTCCCATATCTTATTTTTAGACTTATAGCAAATAGAAACAAGCACACATTCAGCCTGATTTCTCCAGCTCCTGTGCCCTGTTGAAAGGGGCTTTATTTGTCCGGATTGCGCCTTTCCATTTTCGCCATTTTCTGCTTACTTGTGGTTATAAAGACGTCGAAATGGCACCTTTAAGGACATGCCATCATGAACCCCTGCTCCTCTCTGCCTGCTTGCTTCCCCCAAGTCTGAGCTTGAAATTCCTTTTTAAATCTTACTCTTTCTTGCAGAGGCTTTCTTCGCCGCTAAGGTCATGCCACACAAAGGCTGAGCATCCTCCTCAAGAGCCTTAGCTTTTAGTTCCAGAAACTTCCAATTTGCCAAGAATATGTCCTAATATTTTAGGAATAATTGCACATCCCTCCCTCATTTTTCTCCCTAGGCATGGAAAATTCAAATACTCTAAAATATATCCGTAGATACATAGTGATGCTGCCCTGTGCCAACTATACACCTACCCACAAAGGGGAGTCACAACGTTTCGATGCCTGCAAGCCGGCTCGCTGACACTCACCGCTTGGCTTTCAGGCAGCTGAAGTCTGTTGAGATGAGTCCTTTCTTGCTTCAGCTGCCCAGCCTCGGGTGTCAGTCTCTGGTAATATCTCATCAGCTGTGCCTAAGTTTCTGCTCCTCACCCAAGAGCCTTGCTGGGAGCTGAAGCAAAGACATGGCCTGTGTTCACTCTCCAGCTCCAGCTGAAGCTGAGCTGGCAGCTGAGGAATTTGCAAAACTCCATTTTGATCTTAAATCCGTCCGTGCTGTTGCGTCGGCTCCATAGTCTTCATCTGAAAACACAGAGCAAGTGTCAGGGAAACACTCACACGTGGGAGAAGGTTAACAGTGGAAGGTCATTAAACCTCTATGACTTTTTATGCTGATGAAAGGTGCCCTTAAAGAAAGACTTAGCTGTCACCTTGCAAAGCATTTTATTCTTGTGCTGTTCCTTAAGCCCATGCATGTCCGGACAAAAGTTAACCAGACCATACTTGAGCATTTCCTTCTTATCTACACTTTCTGATCTACATTGAAGAGGCACTCCTGGCAGACGGCAACTGATCTGTCACACTCACAGGGAACTTCAAAGGCATAATTATGGCATAGAAAGGGAACGATTATATTTTAAGACATTTCTATCAATCCTTGCGATTGCAGACAGCAGATGGGCTGTATGATGGATTTTAGAGCTTGAGCACAAAATAATAGTTTGCTGCAACAGGGAATTTTGTTGATTTTCTTCAGAGAAACAGTGCCATAATGACATATTGTCTCGATATAGGCTTTTACCTATATTTAAAACAAATTTGCCAAATTTCTGAAAAATACAGGAAAATTGGCATTCACCATTCATTACAATTATTTTCCAGTGGAATACTATTTGAGATAAACTTCAGTGTGATCCATTCAAATTCATTAGGAATAAATGTAGTAATCAGAGAGAACATCATGCCCTGGACTGAGATTTGTATTGTTTTCACAGCTATCAAATAATTGTGTATGTTGTACGATGCTTTATTTCAACCCGCTTTATTCCCTATTTTCCACCAGAGGGAGATGTTGGATCAAACAGTTGCTAAAAGAAACCCCCACGCTACATCTCGAAGAGCAAATGCAGTGATGTTGAACTCCTTGGAAACGTGGACGCCTGTGGGGCTCCCACATACCTATAAGGCTTGGAGGACTTGGGTGCTGCA
Organism: Fulmarus glacialis; assembly: GCF_000690835.1. Classification (NCBI taxonomy): domain Eukaryota; kingdom Metazoa; phylum Chordata; class Aves; order Procellariiformes; family Procellariidae; genus Fulmarus; species Fulmarus glacialis. Next base: position 49,679 of record NW_009209860.1, read on the forward strand.
ACAGAGCTTAAGAAATAATCGTGAATCAGTTAGGGCCGTAAAATGTCACGGGGAGACCTTAAAAAATGTGCATTGAGGAAATAGAAATGTGAAGGTAGCAGCATATAGTTGTTAATAAAAATAAGGCATTATAATCCTAGACAAAGCTGTTGCTATAGCAGCATGGCCCAGTGCTTTTCCCCCACCAAAAGGCTGGAGGGGAAACCCACTGTCTTGGGTCTCCAAGTGTCCTCAGTTCCTCGTGTTGCGGGGACTTGGGGTCCCCCAGCCCCTTGAGCTGTGCCTGGGCTAGACATCCCGTGGGGGGTCCCTGCAGGGCTGCAGCCTGGCCCATGCGCCTGCTGCCTGGCCTGGCTCCCAGTGAGCCCACTCTGGGTGCTGAGGTATTAGAAACTATTGCTAATTTAAGGCTGATTCGAAATGGTCTGTTTTCTTTCCAGGAATTTTCCCCCCAGTGTCTGTTTTTCTCAATGAAGAAGTCAAAGTTACATATTTTGGAGAAGGAGAAGCAGACATGAGTCAAAACTCAGCCTTATGAAGAAAGGGCGGGGGGGACGGGACACTGGGGAGAAAAAAAAGCAGAAAGAAACTTTTCTGAAAGTGAACAACTTCATAGAAATGGTATTTCCAAACATAAAAGAAGTTTCAAGGGAATATTTTTCCTGCGTTTTGTTTTTCTCCTTTGAGACTGTCTCACACCACTGACAGCAGCCAGCACTAGGAGAGCACTGTCCCACATTGCTTTCCTCCACTCCTGTTCATGTCCATTACCTACCATGGGGACAATACATTTCTCACATTGTAAGAGGTCTGCACCATGTGCACTATGTGCATCACGTGCTGTGCTCCTGTCACTGTCACCTCTCCTGCCTTTTTATTCAACTTCTGCAAAGTCTCAGTCAACCAGCTGATATCCAAGCCTTACGTTAGCCTTTCCATACATTTATGAGCCAAACAGAGGAGGGGAGGCTTGTTTATTTTCTGTGTCACCAGAGAATTAAGCAACCGAGCCAGCTGTCGGTGTTTCTGAAGCACTTGCATGTGCACCTCCAGTTAGCACTTTGGCTAAAGTGAAGGTCTGGAAAACAACCCTTCCCTCAGTGAATGCACTAGAGCCATGGAGGGAGCCTCGCGCTTGCTTTCCTCCTCGCCAAACAAGTGCAGGGTTTGGCTTCAAGGAGATGAAGCCTCTCCTCCCCACATGCCTTGCAGCCTGGTGAGCCGAGGGCAGTCTCCTGATCGGTGGGACAGCTGGTCTCCTTTGAGCATTCAGGGGACTGGATTTGGGCTTCTGACATCCCATATCACTGAGACAGTGGCTACAAGAAGAGCAATCCCACTTTTAGGTGTGCTTTGAATGAAAAAGCTCCTTTTGATTTTTGAAAGAAAGGGGCTGAGGCACCTGAAGTCCAGGCAAAGACTCCAAGGAACAACCTGCTTCTCCACAGAGGTAAAGTGTAAGTTAAAGACCTTGAGAAGCACTGGCTACCCCACTTCTGAAAATTCCTCCATAACCCTTGGTGGTGGTCCGCACCTTTTTTCCGTGCAGTGAGTGTATCTGCACAGTGTCAGCACTCCAGGAATAATCACGGGGCAAATTGCCACAGAGATTTGCAGCAGGATAATTGCCTCAAACAGAAGGATAAATAGCTTTTTCTGGCATTTAATGGGCCTTTTAAGTGAACGGCAATAAACTCTATCTGAACAGATGTTTTCTTTCTTTTTTGTCCTTTTGCATCTCATCCATAATTATGCACTAAAATGTTCTTGTCTGGGTTGCTGAGAGCAATCTTGCTGCTGTTTGTCTTCGCAATATAAGACCGAGCACTTCAGCACAAAGATTGAGCAAAAAGCCCTCGATTCCTAAAGGCTCCCGTCACAGTGATCCTCTACTTTCCTTTGCGTTAAGCCTGAAGGAGGAACGAGAAGTCAGTGGGAAAATTTGCCTCTTCCAGCCGCTGCTCTGCAGGTCCCAGCGCTGGGGTCTCTCCCTGCCCGCGCCGGTGCCCTGGGCTCCAGCCAGGAGGTTCCTGTGCTCGCCTGGCTTTGGGCATTGACCCAGCTACGGCTCAGAGTATTTGCTTTTCCTTTGCCTTGCGGGGGAGGTAAGTGTCCTCTGAGACAGTCCTCCCCGCTCTATGCCACCTCTGCTACGCTGACCGGACTGCAGGGAGACGGCAGGACAGGCTTTCCTCTGTAGCTGCTGGCTTTGCCTCCAGCCTTGCCACCAGGAGAGTAGCAGGCACCACGCAAGCTCTGCAAAGAGCCTTTATGCTTTCAGGAGTATGTACTTTACCTCCTGACAGACTACAGAGAAACGACCTTGTTCCTGAAGAAACTCAATGCATTCTGGCAAGGGGATCTCCTCCTAACAAGAAGCCTGCAAGCGAGACAGGAGCTGGGGCACAACCACAAGCATTAGCGTGGCCGAGTGCTCGTCGCCTGGAGTGATGTCTTTAGAGGTGCTTGCATCTTCACAAACCCACTTCATCCTTCCCAGCGCATCTTCGAAGCGTCTGGCTGGCCTCTTGCTTTCCACGTCCACAGCTGAGGATGGAGGCAGACACGCTGTGGGAAGACACATGCCAAAAGGATGACCCCTGCGGCAATGCCTAACCTATATACAAACTCTCGGCTAACGAGGTTATTCCACTTCAAATCGATACCGATATCTCTGCATCACTGATGCTGCTCTACATGGCATTGAGGGCAAATTGCCTTGAAAGGAGCCTGCGGGAAGAGCACTGAGTTTTATCCTCCCGCTCTGGTCCCGGCCAGGCTGCTCAGCTGCAGGGGAGCCGTGGCATCTTTTCTGCTGAGGGCAAGGCCATTTCTCTCCTCCTCTTCAGGATTTTGTTTAAGACGTTTAAAATGCAACCAGCTAGAGGAGAGGACTGGCTGACCACATGGTAATAGTTCAGAAAAGCAACCTTTTTGTTACAGGTAAAGACAGCGATACTGAATTTAGTGTCCTGCAAAAATAGGATGCTTTTCAGACATGTGGGTGACACCTTTATTAAAGGTGGATGCATATTATTAAATTGGCCTGCATACTGGTCCAGGACATTTTTGCATGCCTCCTATCCTGTGAAAGCTGCTTTTCACTCATCAGGTCCATCAAGGATGCTGCCAGCCACTCCCAGCTTTTATTTTATCCTGTTGCCTTTAATGAGGCATAAACTGTACACGCACATGCCAGTATATCAAACAACATTGCGAGACAGACTGTAGAAAAAGTGCACAGTGCATTAATTATGGGTCTTAATTTGTTTGTGAAACTGCTACCTGGAACATGTTGCTGCTGTTCTTCTCCCTAGCAGCCCCGGCGCTCTGGCTTGCATCTCTTCTCCCCTTGGAGAGCCCTCTTCCCCAAGCGCTTGCAGATGAAAATCTCTCTCAGTGATCAAATTGTGACATCTGCTCGATTACTCCAGTGCCGTTGCCATCCCCTGTATAAATACTTTGGCATTTGTACTGTACTATGTAAACCCATTAAAAACATGTAATAAAAAGGCTTATATAACTTCTTAAAGCCATAGTTACTGCTCCAGCTGCAGTGTTTTGTAGAATTCTGAGCATTATAGATTAATCCCTTTGCCAAATTACAGTTTTTAATGAAAGATATTCATCCTTGAGCTTAGAAGTGTAAAAATGCCAGTAAAATTGATTGCATCCAAAAAAAGGGAGAAAGCTGAACCCAGAGTAACACCAAGGTAATCTTTAAAACATAGAGAAAATAGGATTTTGTAATAGAAACTCAGGGTAATTTTTAAGCAAAGCTGGACATCTGTCTGGGATTACAGTATAGATACAGGGGAAATAGAGACAATAAACTAATATCGCAAAAATCTGTGTGCAATAGTACGAGCTATCACTGCTTAATTCCTGTAAACTGGAATGTCTTTTTTAAAAAATGGCCATACATGTTTTCAACTTTTATACTAATATCTGTTCAATAAAATTGCCAGCCCTTACTTTAAAAAGTAGGCAGAATTTTGCTTGTTCAGAATGATTAGACAATTTAGTAAAAGGTAGACCGTAAAACCACTGTTGTTCTTCTGCGGGAGTGAAACACAGCTGCTGGAGGCAACAGTCACATTTGCAGATACCAGAAGATAAGGCTTAAATAAATAAAGGTAAGGCCCAGGGATAGCAGAAAGCTGCAGAGCATCTTCTACTGAAGGGCCGTCTCATTCCTCTTCTCATTCCTGCAGCGAATGTATGTGCACAGGTACAGGTATGTATGTGTGCAAATGCACAAGAGCGTGATTCAGAGGTAAATCTTGATCTATAATCCCCTCTCCAGGCCATTAATTATCAACTATCTCTTTCATCAAATTCAGAGCACACGGCTAGGCTGTTTGAATCCCTCTGTAGCTGGAGGGAAAAGAGAGCTTCTGCCCGTGCCTCGCACTGAGCTGCCGAATAGCAAGATCAATCTTGTGTTAAGCTGCCTAAATAGCCCATGAGCTTGAGGAGAGCTAATGGGAGACTGCATGAACGTATTTTTTCTTAGCTGTTATCTTCAAACCTACCAGTGGCGAGCTGAGAAGTGGTTTTAATGATCCATGCAGCTGAGCTTTAGCCTTGACAGCTGTTCAGACACGTATTTCTCAGCAGTGGTAAGTGGGTAATAGACCAATGCGGCCAATTTACTTCTCCATCGCTAACATCTAAGAGATAACAGAAAGAGATTCTTTCTCTGAGTTTTCAGTGGGATTTAAGGCATGGGAAGGAGTAAGGGCTGTACGTCCCTTGCAGAGCTGCTGGCTGAGTGCAGGCTCCGGGAGGTCTGTCACTTGGTGCATAGAGAAATACTTCCAGGATTTCCAGCTGCAGTTTTAAAGAACAGAAGTGAGACGGGGCTTGCACCGAAGCCATCACTGAGAAGTCAACCCGGGGAGCTCTAAACATTTCATCCCACGTTCCTTAGGGCTATGGCAGAGCCTTGGCCCGTAAATGTGCAAGGCAATAAACCAGGCCTGGACCAAAGCTCTGACTCCTGCAGACTCAGGATCAGCGGCACACGCATCTTCTGCGGGGAAGAAAACACCGTGCTTCTGTTCATGCGTCCGCTTCTAAAGTGCCCTTGTGAAAGTTCCTACAAAAAACTCCTCTGTTTTCAGGTGCACGGACCAACGTCACTCTGGTTTTCAAAGCACCAGCCAGGAGTGTAGGAGGGAGGAGAGGGAAAAAAGTCTTCCTTTGCTCTGTCCTGTAGATTTTGGCAAGTGGCTCATACCAAATCCAGTGGGGTTGTTAAGCAGAGTCAAAAAGAGCATTTTTATCCATTTACTCATTTTAAAGGAGGAATGTTTGACTTCCATTAACAGCCCTTGAAGAATCCAGGGAATTCCCAGTGGTGTTTTTCCTGCCTGGGGTTTAATTTTGCACAGAGATCTGGGCAGACATTTTGACTAGCCGGAAGATAAACAGAAGCCTTGACAGTGAGTGGAGGCAGAAGATGGATGGTGGGAGGCAAGATGTTTGAACTGAAAATGTCCGTAAGAGAGATCAGCATTAAATAGCTGTTGCAAAGGAGAGATTTTGCTACCAACAACATCCCAGGCAAGATGTAATTTATAAGCAGCAGACAGCACCAAAGCAATGAACTTCCATTGATGTTAAACTTTTTTCTTCCAGAGGTTTAGCAGTGTGCCCTCACCACAGACAGATTTGTAAATGCGGGAGGAATTTTACATTTTTAAAGACTTTTCCTGGAGAAATGAAGGGAGCTGTAGAAATCTGTGGTACCTACATAAAAAGTAGATACAGTAGGACCGATGTCTGATTTTGGTTGTCAGGGCATAATGCTCGCTGCTCTCAGTAGAAATTGCATGCTCAGAGTCACTGTTTTGGTAACTCCTGGCATTTCGTGGCAGTACTTTGTGCTCTATTGGATCCGGCATGATACATTTTCCTCTAACACTATCCATCTTGGCTTGGGGACAACAGGGACGGGAGGCTATTTGCTGCCTGACTCAAAGAGTGAGCATGTTTAGCAGAAGCTGTGAAACTTTGCAGAAGCTGTATTTCCCAGCAATCACCTCAAAAAGGTCCATCCTCCAGTTGAGCTGGAGCTGCATGCATTACACTGCAATTTTGATTTGCTTTTCTTCTTAACAGGCATTGCTCACATTCAGGTGTCTTTGCAGCAGATTCCTAGGGGAAGAAATTATTTATCATTCACTTGTTAAAATGGAGAGGATGCTTGAGAGGGGAGAATTTTTAAGGTACTATCTTAATTCCCATTGATTCTCATGCTAATCCAGATAAGATTTCTCATTGTTCCTGAGATTTCCCGAGATCCTTGTCTGCCACTGTTCCCTTTTTCTCTACCTTTAGAAACCCTCTGTTGTGTTTTAAACAAGCAGACTTACATTCAAAAGAGATGGGGAGAAGCATGAGAAATTCCGTCGTTTGTTAAAACACAAAAGCGAAATGAAAACACTGTTAAATTCACGAAATGTTCTTTATCAGGATCACTCTTAGCATGCTCACAAATAGGGGCTGATCAGCTTTCTAAGGAAGAGAATGTCTTCTACAAGGTCGGCATTTACAGTTACAGCTCAGCGATGACAAGAAGAGTGGCTGGATTCAAGTATTTGAGCTTTCTGTTGAAGCTATACAACGAGAGAACAACAACAAATGAACCTGTAATGCTAAAACCAAGAAAGACCTTGTGGTTTTTATTCTGCTCAGTCAGACATCTTTATTTGAATATGCATTGTTCAAGCTTTTAGGGAAACTTCGATTTCTCAAGGATTAAACTTCAAGAGAGAGTTTTAAAATGTATTTGGGAACTTTATACTTTTTGAGTCTTGACCTTTATACTCCTGCCTTTAAGATTTTCTCCACAACCATACAAACACAAACTTTTATTTTAATAGGATCTTCACATGCCATTATTGACCAGATGCTGATACTTTAGAACAACCTTGGTGTTAAGAATTTTCTGATGTAATGATTTTGGCTAGCAGTACTGCAACTCTTGTGTCTTGTCACATTTATCCCTGCATTTAGTGTCCTCGACATATGTCTAAACCTCTCTTCCCTGAGCAGTGGCATTACTTCATCCTCCAGATGGACGACACCATTTCACTCTGCTCCTCCTCGAGCACACTAAATGCCCTGTGCCAGCCCAAGCGACCTTCTGCTCATGAACTCCAGGTGATGCTCATGGATGGAGCCAGGTACCCGTATCTTAAGCTGATGTCAGTCGTGGTTGTTGCAGTCGCACTCTCCCTCTGCCCTCATAAATGTGTTCCTCCCTTGCGCTAGCACCAGGGCTTGTCTGATCCGCTCGTGAGCCGCCCAAGGGGGGCGGAAACAGAGGAAAAGCGTGTGGTTGTCAGACAGGTCAGCTGTCAGAGCCAACTCACTTCCCTGTGGCAAGCACCAGAGCCTGCCCGAGGGAGGGACGGGGACCCCTGAGCAGGGGCAGGGGGAGAAGCGCTCTGATCTGCACTGCATTTCCCTGCAGGCATGAACCACCCAGAAGCTGTCCCACATTGGCTGTAGGCTGACCAAAAGACAGGATGGTACTGAAAAGGGTGTCCAGGGCTAGTAGGAAACTGCTCCTGATAGAGTTAGTTTTCTTGAGTTAGTTTTCATCTGGGTCATTGCCCTGGTTTGGCTTAGCTTAGAACAAAGGAGCCCCCCTCCTGCTACAGGAATGGCAGGCAGGACTGCCACCTACCCGCTTCCAAGAGGAGCCTGCATTTAGAGTGGTTTAAAACAACCATGGAATTGCTTTAACCTAATTTAGAATAATAGTTTACCTAAAAAAAGAGGACAGCAATGTTTAAATGGCAGGGAGCATGCACCTGGTCTGCCAGTGCACCTGTGCTTGGAGCCATGCTTGAAGTCCCACTTCTGCAGGCAGCCTGCCGGCTCCCTCCCTTATCTTCCTGCGTGCAGCTCTTCTGTCCTGCTGCCAGCAGGTCTGGCTCCTCGGCTGCCGGCGGGCTCCGCTTCTCCCAGTGCTCCTCTCTGGCCTGCTCCCCCAGCAGCAGCCGGCTCTGACTCTGCCCCAGGCTGTGAACAGACAGGAGAGGTCAGAGAGGAGCAGTGCAAGCTGCTGCCGGGGAGAGGACAGCAGAAAGGAGGGAGAAGGAGCTCAGTGCAGAAAGCCTCTCCCTTGCCAGCAGACAAGGCAGGGGTGCTGGAAGGACAGCACTGCACGCAGGGGACAAGAGTCACAACCTCCCTCCCCTACTCGGTAAAAGAAATGGGGATTAGGTGTGTGTCTGTGTCCTGCACATCCCACCTGGGAACACATTTATTACTCTCCTGCCACCGACGCGTCTCCCCACCTGCAGTTCCTGCTTCCAAAAATCCCACCAACCACCTGGTTTAGCGTTGTGGCTTAAGACCAAAGCTGGCCTGCACACTTCAATATAGCGTGTCCCCATTTCGAGACAAAAGGTCCTGCGTGCTCCTGCGGCGGTAAGTGGGACTGCCCGTCCCCCGCACTGCTTCTCAGCCCTGCTCAGCTCACCCAGAGCCTTCCCCTCGCGGGTGAAACCGAGGATGCGTCACGAAAATTCACAGCTGGCCATTGCCGACCCAGGAGAGAGGCTAGGACACAAAGTACAGACTTACAGGAGTAATTCTTTTATACAAACACGTGAGGTGTCCCAGCCAAATTGGAGCACCCCAACTGTGGTTTCCCACAGGGTCCTCATACCCTTCAAACATTCAGGTCCAACACGATTTGACTAATCACTAACACCCACGCTACCGATTACTAATCACAGTAAAACTTTGCAAAGCAACTCTATTTTTGCAGCGTTCTTGCTGCTTGCCTATTGATCCGGACGTCCCTGGGGTCAGCCTTGCTAGAGTTACTTATCTGCAACGCCAGACGACGCTGGGAGGGTTTCAAAGACCTGTCAGAGGGGCTAGGATGCTGGTGTTATCTGGGCTGTCCAGGGGTATCCTTTATCCTTCACGGACAGCTCTAACCTTCCACAAAGCAAAGTCCCTACTTCCAGGGCCGGGCTGCCCTTTAGTTTGTTTTACTTAAGCATGAACAATACGCAAGGCTCCAGTAAAATTCCACTACCTCATGACATTACAGGGTATAATGTGAACTAATATATATAAATTAACAAGTTAATAATTTCCATACTATAAAGACGGGTTGATATAAGAGGGAGGGGAGTTTTCGTAACAGAAGCCGTCTGTTGCACCCGGCCT
>NW_009209861.1:0-46152 GCF_000690835.1 Fulmarus glacialis
TCTATCCCAGCTGAAACCAGGACAACCCAGTAGCTAGACTTGGGTTCCCTGGCCTTTGGTTGCACACACACACACTCATGGGTCTCTCAGTCGACCCCCAGACCCACAGTCTCCCCAGCAGCTGCCTTGGACCTCCTAGTCCCTCCAGTAGTGCTTCAACCTGGCTCCCAAGCCTCCTTTCCTACTTGCCAGCTAGTCCAGTGTGTCTCGCTAGTGATCACACACTGACATATGTACCCACACAATGCACACACACTCCGTTCTCTCCGGTTACTGGCACCCCAGACACATGGGCCCAAACTTGATCTCTCCCTTTTCCACCTTTGGTTCCTCCCCTAACCATTCCGTAATAAGCCTTGTACAATCCCAAAATGCTTTTCCTGCCATCTCACAAAATGTTCCCCCACCCCCCAGGTCTCTCATAACCCCCCACAGTCATAGGGTGCCCTGGAGAGCCTTTCGGTTGGCTGCTGGTGCTGGGTGTCCCCCCGGCCCTTGGGGCTGAGGGTCCCCTGGGACAGCCCTGGGGAGGGCAGGCAGGGGCTCGCATCTCTGACACAGTTATTGGGTTTCCCCCACCTGCCACTGTGCCTCTGGGATCCTCTGTGTGTGCGGAGGTGGGCCTTTAATCACATAACCTAACACTGGTTATTTTAAAACGTCTTGTACAAATTAAAATACACTTAATTCAGAATTGATTGCTACAGAATATCATCTGCTGTCTGTACACAATACAATTTGCACATGCAGCTGAGATGAAATCAGAGATCAATCTCAGCCAGTTGTATATGTTTTCTAGTATACCTAGCCCATACCGTTAAAAGCCTCCCTTAGAAGAAGAACTGTTTGTTTGGGTATTTTTCCTCTTATTCTTTCCTTTTTTCTTTTCTTCAACTGGCAGAATACAATGTCCGTGTACTGCTCATCGTACTATATATGAAACATGCCATGTAGAATCAATAACATAAAAAATTTAAAAACCCAAACAATTTGCTGTATTTTTTATTAAATGGAACTTAGCTTTAGGAGTTGATTCAGCTGTATGTTTGTGCTTAGGGTGGAAAGACACAACAGGAAGCAAAAAGAAGGAACTGATCAGTGACTTCACATGTGAAAAATTGCTTGATGTTCCTAAACCTGAATTGCCTTAAAGTGTCCCACGTTATTTTGTGTGTAATACTTTTAAAAATATTTAGTAAGTATAATTCATTAAAGTATTTTAATAATCATACCTGAGAATTTCAGTAATGATACCTATCTTTTTTGTGTGACAACTTTGAGATTAAGAGGCCTCAAAATGTTCTGTAAATTAGATTATTAGCAAAGTGTCCATATTAAAGTGTGACACAGGAGGAAAGTAGTGCACCTTTCCTGAGTCCCAGTCTATTATGCTGTTCTCCAAAGCCTGGCTAGTTTTACATGCTAGTATGAGGCTTGATACCTCTTGCTAGTCACTTTTGATTGAGTGTCATATTGCCCGCCTAGTAATTTCAATGACCAGAAAAGTGGCATGGTAGTGAAAGGTTTTCTTTCAACCTGTCCTTTTTCTATATTTAATCTATCTGAAAACATATGAAAATCTTTTTAATGCTTTATTTTTAGTTAATAATGCTGGAGCATTTTGTTAACATTTTTTAAAGAATTTTTTTCAATTTATTCTTTTAAAAATTGTTTATGTTTTCAAGCATAAATTACCTTTTTTCATTTTTTTAATACCTTAGATGCCATTGTCGCTATAGAGATAAAGCAATGTAGCTGATTATTTTCATATGGATTTGCTTATTTAATCCCCCACAGAAGGTGTGGCAAAGGTACATGATTGAGAGAGACACAAGTTCCTCCCACTCCCTTGCTTGATCCAGCAGCAGAATAGATAAGGCAGAAATTTTCCTGGATGGGTGATCTGCCAAATGTTTCTACTCTTCGGAAGAATGTGTTGGCAAATCTTGGCTTACTCTATACAAATACGTTTCTGCTTGTTTTAATTCATGGAAATATCTCCCTTTTTTCATGAAAAGGGGTTTGGCATGTTCTCTAAGACGTTGCTCTACACTGTCTACCAGTGACTGGTAAGATTTCTTTCTGGATTTTATACATAAAAATAGTATTTGGTGTTTGTTCTCCATTGTGCTTTCAGAGAACAGTTATATGCTACATTTTGCTCAGTCTGCCTTCCATCTCCCTTTCCCCAGAATACTGTCTTTTTAAATTCTAGCTCATTAGAGAGATTCTATTTACGCCCCAGTCCCACAAACAAGCTTTTCTGGCATAAAGCGGAGTTGCATTTAATTCTGGTGGAAGGAACTGGAATCAAACAGATTTGAGAGGCAGACAAGACAGGGACAAAAACTTCCCAAAGCTGGCATGCCACTGTCAAAGACTTCGCATGTAATTCCACCTGGAATTACTCAGGAATGTTAAGGTATAAGCCTTAACCTAGTGCATTTATTCTGACACTAACAGAGGTGTCAGTTAGTAGGCCATGCTAGGAAGCACCCTGTATAAGAATTCAGTACATTTCAGGACTAGAATACTCAGTATTGTTTCCTGAATTTCAAAAACAAAATAGGACTCTCTGTTAGTTCTTTCTTATTTAGTTTTACACATCCTAATGGAAGCCTTTTCATACGCAACAGCAGAATCAAAAGCCAGAAAAGGACTATATACTCAGGGAGAATAAGTGGTTGTGCCATTTGAAGCTGCTGTTTTTCTTCTTTAGTCATCTGGCAAATCCTCTTCTAAACTGAGTTGATCCGGTGGCTTCAGTCTATCCCATTGTCTGTGTTTTTCCATTTAGGATCTCCTCTAATTTATTACACCATTTAATAATCAGTCTCTATTATGAACAATAATATTGTGTGCTGCCAACTGTACACAAGGTCTTACACAAGCTATGTGCTGTTATCTCTACACAACTAGATGCCTTCCATTAGTCATTCTATTCCCATTCAGGGAATAATCATCAATAGTAAAAACTTGCATTTTTAGACTAGAAGACTACCAAAGGCTTTAACTGCTTAATGTCTCGATCACTTTAACCAGCCAGGTATGTGAAAGCATTTAACAGTACACAAAAATGCTGGATTAAAACCGTGTACTCCGTCAGGTTTAGGTGGGCATAACACATTATGCCACCAAGGATTTTGCTCTTACACTTACAGCGTTTAGCACCTCAGCTTAGGAAAACAGGGTCAAACACACCACATATACAATTTAAAGATATTGCAAAAGTCAATAAAGTTATGATAGTTTATATCCTCTGAATATGTTGCCTAATTTGTCTCATTAGAAGGGTAGGGGCACATCCAGATCAAGTGTTGTTTCCTGCCATATTGGGCCCCTGGTTTTACTAACCTCGGATCGAAATATTGTACAAGATGCTGAACTCAGGTTTCAAATAATTTTCAAGTAACTATTAATCAAAAAAACCCCAAAGTTAGGAACTGAATGATAGTTGTTGAAAAAAATACAGATGCTTTCTTGAGAAAAATACTTGTTGTGTTTGGTGATTGGAGATTGGTTTCATACCCAGACCTTTCCAGCTGGATTTGAGGAGCTGGAAAAAGCAGAGCATTCACTATCTTCATTAAGAAAGCTGTGAAGCAGCAATTGGAGTCTATATCATTCTGTTTGTCCTTACGTCGTGAAGAACTACCTCACGTCTGATGTCTTCGACACTAACGAGATAATCCTTATAATAATTATGTATTGGATGAAATTAAACTGACCCATACTTAGGTGTCTATATGTAGACTTCTACATACATGCCAGGTCCCATTACAGTCAATACAGAACTCATCAATATGTTTAATTAAAGCCACAAAAGCAATTTAGTTCACCCTAAGTGCACACCTATTGGCCTGTTCCCAAGGAGTCTAATAATTTGCTTTTTGTGACACTTATGACACCTTGGGCTTCCTGGGCATCCTGCCAAGGAGTAGAGGGTTTCCCATAACTCCTGTACCTAATCTACCATTATGACCACCGTTATATTGTTACATACTATGCAAACTGTAAAAGTATTATATGCTATTATATACCAAAGTGGTATACGCCACTAAAAGTCTATACTATTTTTACTGGTGTAGCTACGGTGGGGCCAGGTCATGGGCTCTAGCACTGCTGTTCCTAACAGTTGGTAGGACTTCTCTAGATACCACTGCCTTGGCAAAATTTTGGGAATAGCATTGTCCAGAGGTTATTCCCAATGAGCGGTGAGAATAAGTCTGCCCTATCTTTTGAGTGGAAAGATATATAGATTTAGTAATCATATGAAATTTTTTGTACTCAGGTTGTGCAACATGCCCTCAGTGCTAGAGAATTCCCCCTGGGTCCATGTTTATTTTACTAATAAAAATGTTGCATTTGTGTCTTGTCTCTTTGAAGTCAGATTCAGATGTTCATTGGGGATGATCTAATCTTATCATGTCATCTTCTTCTAGCTGTTTCAGGTTATTAAATGAAAAACATTGAATTGACATGGAGGAAAAACATGTTTGTAGGGGCAGGATCCTTGTAATGTCTCAGCATATCTATATTCCTGCCCAGAGGAAGGACCAGTCACCTACTAGAGGATTTTGGAATAAAAATTTAGCCATGTGTAATGAAAACCATTAATGTCCTTAAAGAAAATTCTGTACTATTCTGTACTATTGTCAGCTTCCATAGGAAAACCTGCCTGGAGCTTTTCGGTGCTTTAGGCTTTCCGAACTGGCCTAAACAAACATAATAGGCTAAGTTTCTAGCTTTATGTACCTGAAGATTTTTTTTTTAAATATCAGAAATATAGTCTGTTGATATCACAGTTTGGTGTCTTCTAGTTTTGAAAGCTTGAACATAAGCAAATTTAATCTAAGTCTTCCTTATGCTTTTTTTCACTGATGAGTCATTACTATATATAACACAAAGAACTTATCTGGAGCTTTTGCCAAGATATAATTCTACCAGTCCCTGTTGAATTTGCATTTAACAAATCATCCTGACACCAACCTAGTTAAGAATGATGCAATGACATGTGCGCTTTATTTCAGATATTCTGCCACTTAGCTATTTCTCTGAAGATTGGACCTATTGCTAATGCATCCAGAGCCCTCTGAAGTCAGTCTAGGATTAATATGAACAAAAAACAAACACTGGATTATAATTTTTCTAAACAAGAAATCTGGCTAGGGACACTAGCGTAACAGTGTTACTGTTTATAAACGATTAAGATATTCAAGCATTTTGACCAAGGACTTCTATCAAACCCTGCTCCACTCTTCACGCTCCATTTCTCATGAGTTGTCATACAATCAAAATTTTAACTAAAAATAATATAAACACAACATGGGTTGTGTATCAGTCATTTAGTAGTTGACTTGTGTCATATTGCCTTGGATTAACCTTTACAGCCTTCATAGATTAACCATCTGAAGCAGCTTTTCTGTTACCGTTTTATAGGCATGGCATTCAGGGTGTTGTGCTATACTTCTAGTAGAAAATCCAGTTAGCATTTGGGAATATTTCATAGCTTTTTCAGAGAAGCTGGCTTTCAGCAAACCTACAATAATCTCTTTTAAGGACTTACTATCTCTCTCCCCATAAACCGAATGAGACATTTGGCAATCACGTTTAAGTAGCTATAATGAAATATTACAATTCTTAGTAATTAATTGGAATGTGTCTAGGTAATGTGACCCTAGGTGGATCTAGGTAATTTTGCAAGACAATAGGAATTCAGCTGCAACAGATACAGTTTTAGCCATTTCCCCTGAACTCTCCAAAAAAAGTAGACATCCTGAATGAGATTCCAGTGTTACAAATAGATCTCATCTAATTATTAATGCAATGGTTGAGTTAGGTGTATTACTGTCTGGAGCTGATCTGTGAAAAAAGTTTGTCTGTTGGCCGGAAGCTTTGTTTTGTAACCTGTGATGTAGTGCCAGGCCTTGGCATGGAAGTGTGATCCTGATGCAGGCATGCTGATGTGTTTATATACCTATGAGAGCAGATAGTCCCAGACAGAGACAGCTTTAACTCTGTGAATACATTTTAATAAGGATTTATTTCATAATAATTCTGGTCAGTGACTTAAGCAATGATAAGTATGTGTGTAATTCAGTGTCCATTCTTGATTGTTTTGTCTTTATTTAAATTAAAAAAAAAAAAAAAAAAAGCTTGCTGAAGCTTATAAATCTTCTACCAAGATATAAATATACTTGGCTCTGATTTGTAAATAAAAAGGTAAACTATATGAGAGAAACACACAAATGATCTAAGGCTGAGCGTCACATTTTGTTTTACATCACTTCAGAGAATAATCATTGGATTTGGAAGGAAGTAAGAGATTCTATTAATACACATTTTATATTCTATTTCCAGTTCCTTTCCTCTAAATATTAATTTATATTAATTACATATGAGGAAACATCACTAAGAAATTAAGTGTTACTACTGCAAGGAGCTGCTAAGGATTAGTTTCTTGAAAGTATTTGTATGACTAGTTCTTAGATAAGTGTTTAACTTCTATTGCTTCAGTTGGAAATAGACACTGTGTGTATGTATTAGACCTCTAAACATCACTGAGGCTGAAGACCTTTTCCAATTTATCTAGCAAGCTCATTGCAGACCCTAGACATGTATTTTATTCCTAGCATATGAGTTAAACACTAGAACTGCTTTATACACCAAATACTAAAAAACAGCTGCATGTAAAAAAAATCACGTGCATCCCTAGAGCATATGATGTGTATATCATGCTTTCTCACGGATATTTTGAGAGGATCATTCTCAAATAGCTTTTCCATTCCATTTTAAAAATATTCTTACAGTCCAGGTCCTCTCCCAGAAAAGTACTGCCAGAATGATTTTCTGGTGTCAAGAAATTAATGATAATTTGCTAGGACACACAAGAAATTTCATTTTGCTAGAATCATTTAGGAGCAGCATTTGTAATGTGCTGTGTATGTAGCAATTAAGAGCCCTGAGGCAATTGAGAGGGAAAAAAACCCCAACCCAACCCCGAAAAGGAAAAAAAAGACTTGCTTAGAAAGGACCGTGAGCACACAGTAAGAACAGAGGGAGCTGAAGCAGAAACATTCCCTAAGTTGCAGAGACCAACTCTGAGTGGCTTGACACCCAACCAAAGCTCTTTCAGCATGGTATTAATTAGCAACTCACTTAAGTAACAATGTACATGCTAGAAGCATTACATCATCTGAACTTGTCACTGGCTGTTGAGCAAATAGCTGTGAGGACCGGATATTATTGCATTACAATTTCTTTGAGTCCTTTCATAAAATCCCAGGCATGGATTTAACAGGGAAGCTAATGGGCTTTAGCCCCTTCTCCCCCTCCATGCTACCTCCTCTCCTCATTAAGAACACTGTTTCAGCATACATCGAGTGTCAGGTGATGAGGGAAGCGGCGGCACTAACTCTGCATACAAATACCAAATTCTTTCCCATTTTCCTTGAAGCTAATAAAAGACTCCTACTGAAGCAAATGGGAGTTACATAAGAACCTTACACTCTGAAAGAGCAATTATTCTAGACAATGAGCAATCATAAAATTATCAGTTCAGCAGTGTTTATGCACATACTTGCCTTTAAGCATTTGAGCCTACATCTCATTTTGTAATCCATTTAAGCATGTACTTTACTTTTAAGGCACTGGACTTCAACATAACCTTTAGGCTCAAAGGTACTTTGCTGACCGGGTGCCACAAAGAACATTAATGAATTTGGCTCCTGCAGACTTTCAATAAAGACATCCTGCTTCAGAGATCTATTGAAACAAAAATGTAAATATAAAGCCTTTAGAATAGCTTTGTTCACTCAGTTAATGTGTTCATGGCAGGAATATGGTCTCCTAGGTTTGATAGGAAGCTGAAGATGATCGGTGTGGTATAATCTATCTTTTTTTTTTCCTTTCTTTTTTTTTCCTCCACATGAAACTATCCTTGCATTTGTTCTATCAATAGAGAAGTTTGCAACTTCTTCTTGAAAAATCCAAGAGGCTCATTTAGCATTTAACAGTGGTGCAACTAGGAGTATTGTCTTTGGAAAGTACTATTTCAAAAGACTGTGAGAGAAAAAACACCACACCTGACATCTGTGGAATGTAAAGTGCTATGATGGAGTTACCCAGGATTCTGTAAGTGGAAGTAATTTTCTGGACAGTCTATAGTATAATGATGAGGAGGCTATAGGCCTGCTTACGCTTTCTTTCTTTCTTAAGTAAAGAGCATCTGTCTTCAGAATTCCTGTCTGTGTTTGTACACGGTTAAGAAGTAAAATGTAATTCTGCAAAGAGATTCAGTGTGCAAAAACAATGGGGAAGATGATAAATTCGGATTATGAAGTTTCGAATTATGAATGTTTCAGTGTGGGGCTTCCTCGTGATAAAAGAAGTTTGAAGTATGAGATCTGCATTGGCAGAGATCTAAAGCTAAGATCAGACCTGTACAGAAAACTACATACATTTGACATAAATTTGAAGACAATCTTATAATTATCGTTTAGGACCCGATTTAGGATTTTTTTACTCTGGACTGACAGCCCTGGCAAGATCAATGCAGTGAAGAAAAGACCTTGGCTGTTGGAAAGTAATATTTTCTATCAATTCTGAAATATTTTTGCAAGAAGTTTGCAACTTAATTGCTTGAAGCCCCAAGCTATTTCAAATAACTTCCCAAAAACTATTCTAGAATTTTAGAATTTTTGCTTGCTTCTTTCATTCATTTCTGCAAACTATAAAAAAACTTAAATCATTTATTCTTTAAAAAGCACTCAAAACATGTTTTTTCTTTGTAGCCCTTGACTGATCTTAAAACAACTTAGAAACTTTAGATGAACTAGTCTATCGTTATGGTTCAGGAGGTATATTCTTTCCAAACAGCAATTTTCAAGCTCTTACAACTTTCTGGAAAGGTTATTCTTTGAGCTGAAATTCATCATGTTTATTTCAGTGTGCAGTCATTTCAGAAAGCATTCAGCAGAATGTCAGATGGATGCATATTATCACATTTGAATCTCACATTGCACATTGAAACAAATGACTCTGTGCATTTATATGAATTTGTAATCAACCAAGCTTTTTCTTTTTTTACCTTGCTGGATTTATCTCTTTTTTAACATTTGAATATTGCACACACTCAAAAGAAACACAGAATGCTTTTCCATTTTATGTGCAATTACTCACCACAGTTTTTAAGAGCAAGAGAATTTTGTGCAAATAATATGTTAATCCAACAGTAGTCATGAGATGTGTTGAGAACTTAAACAGCACAAGTCAGAAACTTATCAACCAAATTATGATTCCCACAGCAACGTTAAGTTAGCATATTATGCATATATGTGAGACATAAATAAGAGAAAATACAGTTTATAGACATATAAAGTCCTACGTATCAACAAGATGATGACTTACTTAAAATTAGAGGTCCTGAAGAATCTATAACTTATCTTGGATTACTTACAGCTGCTTTGGGAACCATAACATTGAAATTTGTGATTTCTGTCTGATTACTTTCTCATGATAGTGCACATAATGCAGACTTTCCCCAAGTTATTATATACTGCAAACTTCTCTGAAAATACTTTTTGATGGGTTTATCCACTGATGGATAATAAATAATAATTTACTCTGGAAAATCCTCTGCTTAATTTTTATGGGCATTTTACAATAATTAAAAATTCTGCAACATTCAGAGAAGAAATTTAAACCTCCAGTTATTCATCATGTAAAGTGACACCCAAAACAAAGCAAGATTTAAATGCCTCATTAGAGAAAATTGAGAATATTTAAGATAATGTTTTAGAGTAACCCACACTTTACTCCTAGAATCTCTGTTCCCACATATGCCTGCTTGCTGGTTTTGACCAAAAGCATGGTAACAGCAGTTGCTAGTTCGGGAAGAAATGCACAATGAAAAGAAAACTGACAAATTTTCTGAGATTCTCATGCATTTTGGGCTCTATATGTCACTCAAATGAGCCTGTGATTAACTCTGACTCAGGTGGAGCAGTCTCCATTTAGGAACTATCTTTCCTTAAGTGCATTGTCAGTTTCTAGCTCAGTAAGGGCCACATTGCTATGATGATGTCAGGAATTAAGTTCTGAATACATTTTAAGTAGTAATGATAAAAATTACAGATCCTCTAAATGATTTCTTACTGTGCGCAATTAATGAAAACAACCAAAAAAGCTAAAAAGATAGTCAGAGGCTTTTTATTTTGCTTCTTTATCTACTATCTTACTTTTGAAATATTATTAATTAATTTCATAACCTTGGTTTCTTGATTCTTTATTTCTTGTGTAAGCAATTCATAATCAAAGAAATGAAAAGAGTTGAGACCCATAATGGAGAGGATAATTTGTGCCAAAAATTAGCAGTAATTTGTTTGCTTTAAAAAGGTCTCTAAATGCAGTGATTTTGGGGGAATAATAAGGAAGTTCTGTTTATCCATGCGATACTTACTTGCTTAGGACAATGTAGTAATAACATATAAAAGATGATCACTCTTTATTATTTTTTCCTTAGGGGGATTATTTGAAAGGCACTGAATAGGATTCCTGCCTGTTGTTATTGCTGGTTTTTATTTTCATCTTTCAGTTTAGCAGCAAAAACAGGCTTGAAGGAAAAATCATTTAACCCGTCTAGTTTCTGTGGTTTAAATATTTAGCAAGTGTCCAACCAACACTTCTTGGCTTGCTCCAATAGCACTCAGCATCCCCTGGAGCTTTTGATCCATTTACTAACTAAATCTGGGTTTGACTGCTTAGCCACCATGGTTAGGTAAAACACTTTAATGACCATAGACTATTTTGAATGTAACTTCCATATAAAAAGTAAGTGGGACTCTGACTGTGAAAGCTTTAAAATATCAAACTGTAATGGAAAAAATACTTAAAGTTAGAGTTTTTAATGGTAATTTGTATTAAAGTAAACACTAGTAAGGTTTAGCAAAAATCAAATAAATAGTAATTGAAAATACAGATACAGGACATTTTCAGTGTATGTTTCTCTTCACAATTTTCTCAACAATTGTGTGCATGAGAAGATTTATTAAATTATAGATGCGGGTTAAATATGTTAGCTATGGATTTACAATTTGGTGACACAAAATTTTGAAGAGAAAGTGAAAACACACTTACAGCTAGTCTGAGTGTTAGTGAAGAAAAATGGAAAAGACAGTGTTATAAAAAGAAAGCAGTATCAAGGGTGTATTTCTTCTGTCTTTGAAATCATGTAAATACTGACACATTTTGACAAAAGTATTTGATTTATGTATCTCTGCCTATGATGTATCCATTCATTCTTGTTTACAGGATGTGTTTCCAATCTGTAGTATGACTTGCTTTTTTCCAGTTTTGATCTATATTATCCACTTCCAAATAGAGTTAATTATTTGAGTTAAACTTTTCAAGAACATTGAAGAACTGCAGTGTAATCCCTTTCTGTTTTAAACATAGCTGATCTAGGTAGAAGATAGAATTCGGATGCTGACTGCTGCATAGTCAGGCTCAGATGCAACCATCAAGGGCTTGAAGAAACGAATTCTACACAGTGCACTCGGATTATTTTTTTTCAAAACTGTATTGTGCTTATGGTAGGGAGTTGCTACTGATCCCCTAACCATCTTTCACTTCTACAACAAATGCACCAGCAGTCTTGGTTAGACTAAAATTCAGTCTCTGGATTTTTTTATCTGAAAAAACTTGAAAGATGTTTTTGCTAGATTTTGGCCCACAGTGAGGCAGTTGTTGTAATATTGCTTGTAGTGTCTTATTTCTACCATTATGAATATGATGTTTGCAATATAACATTATTTACAAGATCTCAGCAATTTTGGGGTAAGTATTTTGAAAATGGACACAAACCCCTAACCGTGGCATGAGTCCTTGTCTAGTCCATATTCCCTCCCTAAGGCAGGATAGATTATATCTAGACCGTAAGTAAACATCATCTTATGATGGAGATATTGCAATATTCCTGAACTGTCTTTGCCTGTGCTCAACTTTCCCATCTCTTTGGGGGTTTTCTTTGTGTTGTCCAATCTTCCCTGTTAGTTTAAATCTACTACCTTTTATTTCCAATGAACATGGAAAATAACTAATTTCTTTCCTTTCTCTGGTGACCACATTTTTATTTGAAGATATTTCTCATCTCTCTCTGATGCCTTTTGCTTTTAGCTATATCTTTGTTGATTTACCATATTTTCTAGGCAATTAATCATTCTTCTAGAGCTTTTCTGCTGGTGCTCCAAACTGAACTTCGCTTTGAGGCTCTTATCTCCGGTGACTACTTCTTAAATTTAATGATGTAGATTTAATGTCTAAAATGTATTATTCTTTATAAGATTTAGATAATAATTTTTTCACAACGGATATAGTAGTGATGTCTCACATTCAGTGTATAGTCTTCTAAAACCCCTCCCGATTACTGTCTACCTACTTGTTTCTCATTGTATGTTTATTCAGCTAATTATTCCAGCATAGAGGTAGCATTTGGTTCTCTCACTGAACTGAATCCTTTTTTCAAGCCAGTTCTATTTAGACAACTTTGAATTCTAATCCTGCCTTGCCAAATGCTTGCGGGTTGTCCCTGCATGGCATTTTTTGTAAATTGAACAAATATGCTCTCTATTTCATCATCTATGTTCCTAATGAAAAATAGACCGCACCCGCGACAGGCAGCTATGGAATGATACTGAATATATCCCTCTAGTTTGATAGTAAACTACCAATAAACTTCTTCCAATGAGTTATTTACATTCATGCTCATGTTATGCTCATGTAATACTCATTCTTAGCTGTTAGACCTAATTTTCATTTTGTAGGACTCGTGTTGAGTTTCCAGGAACTGGAAAAATGCTTCTTTCTATCCAATAATTTCTTTCTTTATTTGCTGTTCTAGATATTGTTCAGAATGTCCCAAAATGGGACGGTGTCTGTCTGGTAGATGTAAAATTAGCTGCATTCATTATTGCCACAAAGGCCTGTGCTTTGGATGACTCTGCTATATAAATGGGTCTTGCTTGTTTTATTTTCTCGATTTCACGAACAGTAGTGGACTGTCTGTCACCTTTAAAGTGCCTTTGATCTTTCCTCCATGTCGTTGTTTCATGGAAGAAACTAATTCTGATCTACCTTTTGAATACATGTGGCAAATTTTGATATGGGTTGGAATTTTCTTTAGAAAATGGATTTTTCAAAGTTCATTAATGATATATTCAGACAGGCCACTGCTTACTCAGCTGGTTTCATTTAACATAGCTCATGGAGGAAAGAAGCAAATGCTGAAGAATACTTAAACAAAGCTTGAGGATTATTTGGTAAAAGCAAAAATAACTGGGTCCCAGTTGTAGAATAGATGCCAAGTCTTAAAATTCTGAAGTGAATACTTAACTTTCAGTTTTTTGTGGTATACTTGTGGTTGATTCTTGTGATTATGGCTGGAAATGGAACCTTTCTTACCGGCTGCATAATCACAAAGGCCAGCTTTACACCTGTTTAAAATTTTGAAAATAATGGAGTATTAAAAAGGAAGCTTGAGAGTTAGGAAATGAGAAAGTAGAAGATTTTCTTTTGAGATCTGCCAAACTGTTTGTGATAAAATTGAGAAGCTCCAAATATAGCACTACTTGCTGACTTACAAGTAAGTTACAAAATAAAAGATTTAGTTAAGTTTTAATTTGAACTTAACACGTTGGTACCTCTCAAGAAAATGCTATAATAGAGCATTGTATTTTACTTTAACAAATGAATTTGTACTTTAAGAAGAAAAAGATTTCAAATCTGGAAATGCATTCTTAAAGTAATCCAAGTAATCTTGTATCTGCTTTGCACAAAGTACATGCGTGTTACTATCAGAAAAGTAGCATTTTATAGTCATTTTGCAATGAAATGCAAGTGTCAAAAGGCACCATGCTGCAGGGAGTGAAGTCTATTGAAAAGAAGAGGGGGACTTTGCTAAGGCTAGCCAATTTTGTTTATGCTGGCAAGCTTGCATGTAAACTCAAAATATTTTTGTTTATTTTTAGGGTCTTAAGCAGGGCAAATTTTATGTTCTTAAATTACTTTATGCATATTTGCAAAATTTGTTCATGAACTCTGCAAGGGCTAGGAGTGTTTACAGTAAGGTCATTTTGTAGGTAAATGTGCAGAAACATAGTAAGTAGGATAGTAAGTAGATGTCCCTGAACTTAATCTCGAGTGTGCCAAAAAATTTGTTGTATTATATTTTTATATACCTCGGTTGTCTTCTTCCACGTATGGTGTCTTTATAATAGAACTTTAAACATTCTTTCAGTTCTAAGTATGGGAAATTTATTTGAGTTTGGAAGGAAGATTAGAGCATGTAGTGGCACATAACAAAGCCTCTTATTACTTCACTTTTGGGCTACCTCTGCCATGTCTATCTGAAAACATTCACAGCATTATTTCAAGTTGTCATTTAAGCCATGTACAAAACACTGAATGGGGAATTTTTAAGAGGTTGTAAGACTTTGTTTCATTTCTTGATCACTTATTTATAGGTTAAGATATTTCTTGCCTACTTTAGATTTGTGTAATTGATTTTTCATTTTGAGCAGTGCATAGTTAGTATTGTAGGATTAGCGTTATAGCTGACTTTAATTTCTCTTTTCTGTATTGTTAAAGTTTCTGTCTGCTTCTGTGATTTTAGTCTGAATTGTGACTGTTTTGGTATCTAGCTTTCAATGAATAAACCAGCACATTGTTAAAAACCTTCTGATGATACTAACAGTCAATACTACTGACTGAACTCAAATGAACATGATATTTTTAGGCCAAGTTATTTGGTTTTGAGCCAGAAACAGTTTGGAAACATTCCAAGAAATCAGAAATACCGGACATTAAAATTCCCGTATCTCAAATAGGAAACAAGTAACAGCATATCACATTTAAAAATATCTCAGAAAACTGCTGTTCCCTTGGAAAAAAACTAGAAGAATTTGGATATCAGAATCAGATATATAATGGGATGGTAGTATTAAATGTAGCCAGGAAGACATCAATACCCTTCCATATTTAGATATTTTACTTGCTGCACTTCCATTAAAAAAATAGAGTAACCCCCCTGCATTCATACCACATATACACATTTTTTCCTTCATGAGTCCACATCCTGAGCTTAACTGGCCAAAACTGCCACTGAAATCAGAACTGGATCCAAGATCTTTCTTTTTAATATGAAGGCATTTGTTTCTTTTTGGCACACACATACAAACATGCATATTCCCTGTTATGTATATATTCCTCTGTATTATATGTATAAGAATTCCCTATTCTCTTAAACATGGTGTCCTACTGATATAACATGGCCTACTTGACATAAATAGATGGGACATGTCACCACATGATGCGTCACTGTGGACATAGGAACAGATGTGCTGTTCAGAAATCCGTGGTTAAAATGTCTGCAATATGTGATTAAAGAAATATTTATTTTTCAAAAGTAAAAGATTTACTCCCCACAAAAATGTTACTCTGGTAAAGTTCACATCTTTCAGTACTTTATGCTTTTAATAACTATGGTGAATATTGTTCCATAAAGCTCCTGTTGGTTAAACTGTATTGGAATCACGCTAGTATCTTTCAAAAAATTAAAGCCACCAAAATATATTTCAGACACCTGTGTAATCATTTGAGCCTAGTAGCAGCCTTTCCTTAGGAAAATCTTCCTTCAAAGGTAAGGCAAACTTTGAGCAAAAACTGTGGAATAGAGCTTTACTGGTAGGCTTAGATTGCTGTGTGTTTTCGGCAAGTGAATCTTTTTGCAGGATTTGAACAGCATAAAACAAAGGGGTTTTCACATGGATTTTCTTTAACACTCCAAAGCAATTTTATTTCATGTATTGACTTTGAAATTGAAAAAAACTTTCACTGTTGAAGAAGAATAGTAAAATTTAAGTAATAGAGTCTAAGCTGTTGAGTTATTGATAATAAATGGATGACTGCCATGTATTTTATAAATAGAGAAACTCATGTTTATTTAGAAAAAATGCAATCCTTCCTTATTGATATGTATTTTCTTTATTACTCATAAGCAAAATTGTTACTTAAATATTCTTAACAATGGAGAAAATAGTAGAAAAAAGTAACTATGGTTACTTTTGGAAGTAGGTGAAAGGACAAAATTGGAAGGGGAAAGAAGCTGAAAAATAGAGATTTCATATCTGTTGGAGGAAGAATTTTGAGCAGGCCCTAAGCTTCCCAAGTGATTATAAAGAAAATTATTGTTTTTTATTCAAGGTTGTTAATACCTTACTCTCTGTTCTTTTTACTGTTTTGCACAGAAATACCAAAATACGGGTACATGGTTTGTGACAATACGAGTGAAGAGATGTGACCAGATCATGACGGCAAATATTATGTTCCAACTTGGACAATATCTAATATAAAGCAGTTATCAAGATTTAAGATTCAGAGTGTTGTGCCCTAACATTGGTGGTAACAAAAAAAGTTTTCATGTCCTTTGCCACAATGCCTGTTAAGTCCTGAACAATGGAATTGTCTTGCTTGGCAGGCAGAATAGATGATCGGAGTTGTTTTTGCTCAGGAATGAAATTGAATGTTTCTTGCTGTGAAGAGTTTTCCATTTACTCCATTGTTCAGACTGCATTGATTCAGACAAATTGATGGTCTCTGTGGTAACAGATCCATGCCAAGGGATGACAAAAGTTAAGTTGTCTGTGATTAAGATTCCACCAGTTTTGAACACTGAGTTTCTGGAGGCACTCAGATGAACTTCTGGAGGCATCATAACTACTGAAATACAAAGGGTGGGCAGTGGACTTCTTAATAGTACTGGCTATGAAATGGGATTAATTTTTTTTTTGTAATTCAGAATTTTTGTCACATGGCTTTAATTTATGAAACCATATGCAGATTAAATCCTTGATATGAATTCTCTCTTCCAGATCCAAACTTTTCATTTACACATAGCCAGATATTGGTCAAATGACCTTTGCACTTAGACAAGGTGTTCTCCAAAGACCGTCTTAGAATTCCTTACCTCCATAGGTCAGCATTGTAAGGATTGACCTGTGAGGCTCATTCTGCTTTTAACCAAAAGTTTAATGTATTTTTCCTTCACAGTCTGTTTAATTTTTTCTAATATGTGTGTTTTCTTGCTAAGCATGTACTTTAAATAATGATAGTTACATTAATACATTGTAAAATAAACAATAAATGTAAATGTTTCGTGTCATAAGTTTGTTTACAAACAATTTAGGTTGCCTAGATGTGGATTTTGATGTTTATAAGAAGCACACCCTTGATTTTTTTCCACTGAGGGAGCAGATCTGGGGATAGTGAATGTGAGCTTTCAGTAGGCATATTTTTCTTTTAGTTACCTTCTGTGGACCACTTGTGGTCCAGGGGATTTCCCCAGGGACCCTAAGCTATAGTTTGAAAACCGCTTGTTTTAGAAGCTGAGAGGTTGTGCCACCCAAGAACTTTAAAGAAGGCTTTAGGAGGATGGTATTAGTTTTCTGGTGAAAGAACATGTCCTGGTTTCGGCTGGGATAGGGTTAAATCATACCTTTCCTTAGAAAGAAAGAGGAGGAAGGACAGTACTGTCTGGAAATATTCTCTGTTGTACACAAAAATGTGTAACATCAACATTAAACTGTTATTATATGTCTGGGATTGAGCACTGATGATTTATGTTTAGAAATTTTTTTTGTTGTTTTATTTTTTAACCTGTAGAATAATTCTGCCTTCTTTGACCAGACAAAAAGAAAATGTAACTCAAAATAGAGAAAAACATGGAAATGGTGTTAAATCTTGGAATCTGAAAAGTAGAAAACAACTGGAGTTCCAGGAAAAAACATAGAAATGGGAGAAAAACTCACATCTAGACCTCAGGCCAATAATTTAACATCTTATTTTCACCGTTCATCCAGCTTTTACTGGGTGTAATCGTTATAGCTGTTGGAAAAATAGAGGACAACATGGAACAGAAAAGCTGAGTTCTGTTCTTTCTTTAATTAGTGAAAACATTTCATCAAAGTTTTCTGGAAACAGAATTACAAAATCTTACTAGCTTTAAATAGATAACTCACGGAGATTTTGGAAACCTTAAGTATTACTGCAAAATTCTCTGAACCCTGTGGATGAATGACTTTTCCTTGGGAAAATTCAGAGATGAGATCTTTGCAAGGGAAAAAAAGGACTTTTGGAAGGTAACTGAATATCTTCAGCAGTTTCAGTGAGTTGGTCTAGAGAAAAATCTGAATGACTGGTAGATTTCTTCTCATCCTCAGTGCCTCCCAGAGCAAGGTTTTTTAAACCTTTTTGTTTGAACAATTGTCTAACCTTTCCAGAAAACCCCACATATCACCTTTTGCAGAGCTGCCACATTTTTCTTTTACAGCTAAAAATTAAGTTAAATTTTGAATGTTTATTTATTTCTTTACACCATTCTCTTTGTTAATTTGCTTGCCTCCTGAGTGTAAATACGTGATTTCTTTGTCATTTCCCAGAAAACCTTCTGACATATTGAGAACCAGAAGTTGTTCACAGACCATACTTTGAGAAAGAGTATCCTGGAAGAACTGTAAAAAAATAAGTTATCTGTTCCAATAATCCTTTTTTTCTGTGTTGACACACAGCTGAAGAAAGGAACAAATAACCCAGCATATCCTGGCAGTATGTCTTTTTCCAAGTTTGTTCTCACTCCTGGAGAGGGTTAGCAGTTGATTTTGGGGAAGACAGCAATACAGGCTAATTGAAGAATTTTTCTGATCCTTTGTTAATTAAAATTTTGTATGCGGTGAAAGTTAAGAGTGTGTTAAGGATTAAATTTTTACTGATGTAAAGGAGACTTCAGCCATCAGCTTAAAAACTTGCAAAGGGAAAGGTTCAGAAGTCTATACCTTTTTTATTACCAATGAAGGAGAAAAGAAATTGAAAGATTTTCTTTTCTCTGCTAAGCATTGAACAAAGATCACCTGCCAATACGACTAATACTCTAAAAGTGCCTAGAAAAGGATGGGGTTGAGTATGTGGTCACTTTTGCATGTTTTTTCAGTCCTGCAGTTTATAGGTTGCTAAAATGGTTATAACAGATAGAGAAAACAGTAGCAGCTACCACATGATAATTTTGGTTACTCTCCCAAAGTTCTGAACATCCTGTTTAGCTTTCAGAAAAAGAGATAACCTATCTGAAAAACAAACAAACAAACAAACCCTCAGGTACAGCTGCAAGCAAAATTTTTTTACCATATAACTGTAATCAAGTTATATAAAAATTATCACATGCAATTCAGAAGTTAAGCTTCTAAGTTAAACAAGTTTAGGAAACTAAGTTTTTTATAACCTTGACTTTGTGATATAGTATTTCAAAACAGCCTTATACAGTTATTTGCTTTGCTCCAGTGAGAAATTCGACCCTGTTCAGCAAAATAATTACGTTCTTTAGCCCATCTGTTTTGAGGCCCATAAACATTACAATGTGACCTGGTGTGTAAGTGATTTTTTTCCTTCAAGGTGCCAGAACAAAACAGACCTGCCTCTTCCCACGTGGACCTTTAAGATAGTGCTGTCAGCATCCTCAGGATGCAGTTTCTATCTTAAACTGCTCATTAAATGAATGCCTGTTCCTGGGAAACTCAAACTCTACTGACCT
Source organism: Fulmarus glacialis (assembly GCF_000690835.1). NCBI lineage: Eukaryota > Metazoa > Chordata > Aves > Procellariiformes > Procellariidae > Fulmarus > Fulmarus glacialis. The sequence goes on from NW_009209861.1 coordinate 19,637, forward strand.
CTTTAAGCCTTTGTTCAGATTATAATCACTAAATTCATTCATTCAGGAAAAATAGCATGTGACATACGAGAATAATTACAATTAACCAACACAGCTTTAATTTGGATTATCTAAGACTGAATGAATGATCAATCCCTGGTGAGGAAATTCTCATCAGATAAGTGTGAAGTATAGTTGAATAATGAATAAGTCAAGGAAATTACACTTAACTAATGAACACAAGCTGAACAGAAAAATATGTTTAGTATGTGAGACAGTAAATCTCACATACTGGATGAAAATGGATGTTTAAGGATGTCTGAATATTTCTAAACACAAACACTATCCTGCCTGCGCCTTGTTAGAAGACCCTGTCTCTAAAGCAATAAATTATCCCTTCTTTAAGATAATTTTCAGTACATTTATACTCTATTCTATCTAATAAAGTTTATTGACTTTATTTAGTCTGACCATTTTCTTTTAAGGCCAAATCTCTGAGTGAATTGTGGAGAGGAAATTTGTCATGTGCACAACTTTAATTTTGGCAATTTGAAACTAAAATACTCTTTTCCTGTTAGAAGATTTAGTACAATAGATATAAGATATTCTCTTGTGCTTGGAGAAGGTGGCAACTGTGGAATAGCAAGTTAGCATTTTCAGACAGTCTATGGCAGAAAAGACACTGTGTACAGTCATAATACTTTGTCCTTTTACATATATTGAGTTCCTTATATTTCTGTCGGTGTAAATGCTCTCCCATCAAGGTCACAACAAAAAAGTGAACCTCAGCTTCTCTCAGAAGTTCATTTGGTTCCCACATTCAAAAATAGGCCACTTTGGCTTTAGGTCACTCCTCTGGCCAGCAATTGTTTATTTTATTTCTGAGTTCATAACGCTAAGAATTCATCATGGAAGAGAAATTTTGCTCATGTCATTACTGCCAGTTTGTGAACATAATTAGTACTGACTCCTGCTAACTATGCACTGCTTATTTGCACTTATAAACTGCTTATAAGTATTCTTAGCAGTCTTTTGAGTTACAAGAAACAATTAAACCAAGTAGCCTGAATCTGCTACCCAAAAGTTTTTCTTAAAAGTAAGATTCATCTCTTCTCAAGCAAAGAAATGCATCACAACTGGTGCAGTGTTATTGTATGGGTCAAGACAAGGACAGTCATTGTGGGCATAGGCAGACATATGTTTTCTTTGAGGCATGGAGGTCTGCCCTCTGGGACTATGTTTTGTGATGGAGAAGGACAGAGATGGTGAATGCATGGGAGGGATCATCAGTTGTTGCCCCCGTGGAAGTGTACCTACTAATGTATATATTTACCAGGCAACAAAGTACTACTTGAATGATCTGTATTCCAGGTCATATGTCCAGGGCAGGGTGAAGACCACACCATGAAACATTCGTGTCTTGTGACTTAGTCTGTAGAAGAAAACAAATCCATAAAGAATTTATATGAGACAGACTACTGTGGTATGTATCTGGATCCAGGCAGATTGCTTAGACTTAGTTAGCTGCCTAGCACCCAAAAGCAGCAAGTTTGGAATTAAATAGCATGAGAGAAACTACATGAGACTGACTACTTAAGAAACACTTTTCAAATTAACGGTTCAAGTACATTTGGAATGTGCAAACACTTGCAAAGGAGATTTGCTTGAATCTGACTCTTGAATTCTGCCAGGCCTTTACTTCTGAAGTCCTTGTCCTGACTCCCCGTAGTATCCAAGGAAGGGCAGCACTTGCAGGAAAAAAAAAATAATTGCAATTGCTTGATTACAGGTATCCATCTGGCACAGGTTATGTGCCCTCAACGCTCACTCTCTGCTTTTTTATGCGTACAAAATGCTTTAACCATGCACCAAGTTCTCACCAGAGCTGTGTTACCCCTTCGCAGGGGTACAGTGCTGAGGAAGCTGGAGAATGCAGCCAATCTTTCCTTAGACTGTCATCATAGGAGAGGACGTCTTATTTTGAAAGCTGAATTATTTTAAATGCAATGAAAGTAGGTAAAAGTAAGATTCTATCTGTCCTTGAAAGTAGTGCTTGTTGATAACTCAGATGAAGACAACACACATGCTGTGCAGTGCACTTCTTCAGTGCTGAATCATCTTTTATCAGTGCCCATTAAAAAAAACAGAGGTGGTGCCAGTTACTTGAGACAGACGTCATTGGGGTCTTTAGTTTAGTAGGGTACAAATACACCCTAAAATTAAAACCCAGTGCTCTGTTTATTTCTGCTGTTCATGAAGCCGTCAATAAACTCGCAACAACATGGTCTCTCTAGTAATGTTCCAATGTCAGCTGCTCCTGTGGCCAACTTTAACCTACTGTGAATGGGTTTCATTTAGTTTCCCCATCCTCTGTATACAGTAGGCTGACTATCCAGGAACCATATTTTATTTTCAGCTTCAGTTTCTTTTCCACTGAAAATAAAAAACAAAAATGTATTCATCCCTCTAGGTTCCAGTGTTAGCATGCTTTAAAATAATAAAATATTTTGCATTTATATAATATCAGCCAGAGAGCTTTGCAGAATCTAATACAGAGGTACCTCTTCACACCTCTCTGAAGAACAGCCCGTAAGTTGAAAACCCAGAACTGTTCAACTGGGCACAGTAATCCTATACAATAGTTCCACTCATTGCATCCCACACTAATGGGGGGAGTATGAAGTCTTAAAACAAATGACTCGTATGGAAAAATACTGTATTCTCTGGGGGGTGCTAAATCTGCAGGGCTACGAATAAAAGGGCAAGGTGCTGTGGTAACAACATGTACAACGCACTTCAGGCTCGTACCTCAGAGTCCTTCCCTGTGAGCCCCATCCCTGTTGGCTTCCTCCTTTCACTGTGCACCATTTAGGCATTTCTTGCCTTTCATTTATTCGGACTGGTTCTTTCAACTTTACACAGCCAGGTCTCTATAGCCTGTTTTATGTAGTGCTGGTTCCTGCCTCCTAACTCTCCCTTTGAGCTAGTAAGAAGTAACATTTACATAAAGCATTCCCTTCCTTATAGGTTTAAGAGAGGTATGTTCTCATAGCAGGTCTGACTCTTGCCTCAGATTGTGAAAAATAAATACAGAAATTAGAACAATAGCTTGAGGGAGCTGAGGTGGGAAACAGAGTATAAACTTTCATTATAAATCCTGTCTCAAGTGGCAGCTACAAATAGCAGGCTCTGATGTGTAAAGATACATCATACATGGAAAAGAAGATCACATCTCTAGTATAGATGTGCACAACTCCCGTGTTTTGTGGTGGTTTTGCCTCAGTTCTATCATGACTATTGTATCTTTTCAACACAAACAACTGCAAACTTCAGCCTGTGCCCATACCTTGCACCACGTCCTAAACAGCAGAAGGTCTTCTTAGTGTCAATGGGAGGAGTTTTACAAGTCAAAGAAACAGTAAATACTCTGTGGTCTCTGGTGTTTGTAGAAAGATACTTGGTGGATGGGCTTACGGTGTCTGCAGACACACGAGCTGTGAGAGATGGCACGAGGCGGGGTGCATGGCATTATGCTAGGGTGTGAGGGGCTGAGACCTGGGGTGACTGGGGAAAACTCTTCACTGTGCAGGGTTGTCTGTAAAGTTGCTAGGGCAGAGGCAGATTTCTAAGGATGACTTCTGCTAACACTGACTCCTTATCTGTGCCTCTCTTCATCACCATCCATACCCTTCTGTGGTCCAACAGGCAGAGGAGGGAAAAGAGAGACACAGGAACAGACACCGTGGTTGCCAAGCCAAATGTTGCAATCTTTCATGGTTATAAGGCGTAGTGGCAGAAATTCCTACTGGGTGCATGACAGGATAAGTAGGATGTAAGAATAAGGAGGGGCTGCCAGACTGTTGCTGCCATGCAGGCACTAGGCAGCCCTGCACACGTTACAGAGGCAAGGAATGGTTTAGGAAGAAGAGCTGTTCCTGATACTGGATAGCGAAATATGGCCATGGCAACAAATCCAGTGTCGAGGAAGTACAAGCAACTCCTTCTTAGTCTTCCTAGTGATTAACGCATGTGTCTGAAAGATAAGACACTTCTATATTGATCCTTAATAACCATTTTCCCCTGGCTATGACAAAAAGCACTCTCAGCTGCAGAAACACAAGTGCAGGTCATATCTATCCAATACCATAGAAAGCCACAGCTTCTTTACTGATTCAAAGAAGACAACGCTGCCTGCATTCACTTATGCCACTTCGCAGCCCCTTCCTACTCTCAAGCCTATCTAAAGGTGGCATGTTTTCCATATGCCTCTGACTTGCATCACCTCTTGGCTGAGAAACCTTGTCCTCTGTGTTTATACTTAGTTTCATCCTCGCATAAGAAAGCCTATTGCATTGTACCTTGGCATTAACAGTCACAGACCTGAATGATCTCTGATCCCACTGTCCTTTGAGAAATCTACTGAATGAAGGAGTAAATTCAGGTAATTGGCAGACATATTTGATAAAACATTGTGAAATATAAAACCACATGACTGATTTAGACAAGATGTATCAGAAATAATACTTTTATTGCCAGGGAGAGAGTGATGATGAAGATGAGTGGCTCTGAATCTCATGAACATTTAATTAAGTGCATTTTTTCCAACTAACATCAATATGCTGACTGACTTTGTTAACTTTTAGACAAATGGCTTCAGGCTTTTTTTATCTATCAGAGAGCAATACAACACACATTTGTTGACCTAAGTTTACCAAGCTAAATGCACATTACTTTGTATTATTATTTGTATTGTTTATATTTTGATCATTAATATGGTGCCTAAGGATGACAGCAAGAGCCTACAGATAAAAACAATCCTTATCTCTCATTGATATGAGATAGATGGGAACAATAGTATGTGTTTCAATAGAATAAACAAAGTCTGGCAGAAAGGACACAATTCAAATTTCCTTTCATTGCATTAAAAAGTCCTGTGTACAGATTTTGTTCAAAACAAATTCGACTTGCTTTACATAGAAGTAAGGAATCTCTGCAGCAGTTTGGAGCTGTGTTCCTTCTGTTCAGTAACATGATTTATTGAAACTATCTTTTATGAGGGGGAGAGGAGAGAAAAATGTAGTATGTTTAGATGCAACCTAAAAATTAAGCTGATAAAAAGTTCTGGCAAAATCTCTGATGGAAACTAATAAATCAAAATAACACTAAAATATTTTTCCCCCAAATTTTCATTAAAACTTGTATACCTAACTTTCAAAATGAAATTTATATGGTAAAAATGTTGGGAATTCGATTTTCTAACCTTTGATTCCAGAAAGAAATCAAAGTTTATTCTATGCATTTCACTGTGAAAAAGATGACTCATCATCTGTCCCTTCCAGACCCTTTTGTTAGAGTAACTAACAATGGCATACCGTGGTGACAACCTGTGTTTACCAAGCCAGCTTGCAGCTGTGCTTGGGAATGGCCATGGCTAAGAATATGAATGGTACATCAAGTATTCTGGGAAGACAACATAAGGAATGGGTCTGAGTTCTTGCAGACTTTTCTTTTTCTTTTTGCATTGTTCTAAGTGACTCATCAAAAAAATTTTATATGTAGAAATATTCTGTATTTGGCAGCTGAATTTCCTCTCTCTTTTTTCTTCCATCACAAAATGTGTTGTCCTACATCTCTGATAGGTAATTTGCATCTTAATTCCTAGTGTTAACTTAATTCCCTAGAATATTAAATCAGTTTTGATTGCCTTTTTTTGTTTTGAAAGATTTTAGAAAAGTGGCCTGGTAAGAACAAATGCCAGTTCTTTGGAGTATTTTTATTTTAACCTGATTCATTCTTCTTCATTTTTTATTCATCTACTTCTATTTCTTTTATGAAAAAATCATAGGAAAAGGCAATGAAGCTTGGTGATGTATTTATTTATCTATATTTTGACTTTAAAAAAAACTTTTAGAAAAGATTTCAGTTATGAAAAACTCAGCTCATTATGGAAAACTCCTTTATTTTGAATTGTATTTCCATCATTTGTAATAAGAAATTCTTAGGTAGAATGGCATTGAGAGAGCTTCTGCTAAGTCTTTGGAAATACATCTAGTGACTTCAGATTTAATTCTTTACAGAATGCCTAATGGCTGGTGCTGGAGATAAAGTGAAAAAAAAAAGAAAAAATTCTTTCTAATGTTTACCAATATTCAGTGTGACTTCAGGAGATAAAAATATTTTCTTTCCTACCTGAGGAAAATTTTAGTACCTTGAAGATTAATGCTAAAGCTCTGTTAAATTCTCTTCTGTGTTTTCTATTGGCATATCTGAGATTAAATTTTCATGGCTAGAGGGATAATGAAATTTGCAATAGGAACACTGGGTTGGACATGTAATATGGGGACAGCAAAAACTTATGCAGAGTTCTGGAGTGTAGAGAAATTGAACTACCAATGAAACTTTAAATTAGATTTTTTTATTTTTTACTTGTGAGGTTTGTTGTTTTTTTTTTTTTTTGATATATGTAAAATGTTGGCTAACCTGAAATCCTGAATATTTTAACTGCATCTGTAAATGTAATCCTCACAAAAGGTTGCCTACCCTGAAATTCTGGTCATTGATTAAAATTCAGAACCATTGCTTGGAAGAAAAACCATTACTTCTCAAATGAATGCCCCACTCACTATGCAATTCACTCCTCTCTGGCTTAAATCCCTTCCTGGGGCAGTATAATTTTGACAGGAAAAGTGGAGCATAAGCCCAACCTTTAACAGCCTACAGATGGACAGTGACAGGAGTGCTTCACTAGGTGTTGGTGATGTGACAGGATTTTCCTCACAAGAACTGAATATTATTATTTCACACACATCCTGTGGTAGACCTTATGTGGAGGAGGCCAACAACATTGATAGTATTTCTTCTACTTGTGTTTTAAAGAAAATGGGTGGAAGCATTTCACTAGGCAAGGAATCCAGCCTTATTCCTGAATTTAGTTGTGTCCAGGGGACACAAAAATCATTCAGGGTAGTCAGGCTGGGGAAAGTTTCACTTTTGGACCCCAGCTAGGCTTAGCCCTCTGAACAAAGTGCAGAGCTGCACCACTTTCTTCTAGATGTCCACAAATGTAGGCACATGGGAAATTTTATAGTTTAAAAAAAAAAAGAAAAAACTTTCCTGCAGGTTCAGGTAGTGCTGAAAAGAGTTTTTCTGCTCAGAGTTTGGATTTAAGCACCTTGTTTCACCTAAACTCCACATTAGAGACCTTTGTTTGGACCAAGTCCTTACCCACTAGCACCAAGTCTCATAGAGTGTGGCTGAGCAGGCAGATGAGTGCTGCCCTCGGGCTGGCGTCCTCAGCCAGTACCCAAATGACATCTACACAGTGAGTACAAGCTGCAGTGGGATAAAAGGAGTATAAAAAGTCTGTGATTTGAATTTAAGATCTCAAGATAAATTTGTAAGGATTTAGCTGTGAAAATATGTCTCTAATGTAAAATTATCCCAGTGAGGAGCATGGACCCGGGCCTTGAGCAGGGTTACCAGAATTTTAACATGTCCACATACAAAATACAAACTAGATGGGCTTGCCTTCCTAAGCCAATGAGTACCTGAACAATTCAGTCATTTATTTTAATGCCTGCATGTTTTGAAAAAGTAATTTCTGTACATAGGGAAAGGATAAGTAGACTAATGCAAAGTATAGAATGAAAACTATGTAGCAGTTTCATCTGTACTATTTGCATAGTTGCATAGGGTTCATTTTTTCTCATTAAGGTTGGCAGTAACTATAGATTGGCAGGCTAACTTACCAAGGTTGGTGTAACTTTGGTTATTTACAGCATTTAATATTGAATGATGGCATATTTTGCCTTTTTCTGTCAAATGTTTTCAACGATAAATAATTTCTGAGTTGTTCTGATCCAGCAACAGTGAAACACTCCAAGCAAAGAGATTAGATATATCTGGTTTACACGAGTCTCTTAGAATTATTTGAAAATACTTACATAAGAGTGAAAACATCAGAACATCACGTTATATAAATATTCTGTTTAGGTTTCTGTTGCAAAATACAAACTGAAAATAGTGCCATGGATCTTTTACATTGAAGTTCAATTCCACCTCTTTTAAAGGTAAAGCCACCCCATCATTCTGCTAAAACATTCTGCTTTCTTTGATGTCATTTCATCATTATCCTATAGGAAAGCTTTCCATTGACAGATGCCAGTATAATATTACTCTGTGCTGTGTATCACTGTGATAGTTGTGCCTGTAGCCTGAAAGCCCAAGAAATGAGAAAGGAAACAATATAAAGTATGAAAAAGATTTACGAATTGTTCAGTCCATAATGATAGGGACCTCAATGCAGAAGGGTTTGTACTCTGTAAGACCCCATTGGCAGTCTTAATTATGTTCTCATCAATAAATTGAAAGTTCTTTGAAAGGGTGAATGTCATGCATAATCACCATGGCTTTTATTTTTCAATATTATATTGCTCCACCTAAATCTTACCTACCTGTGCGACAGCAGAAGGCTAGTCAAATGAACCTAACTCTGCGATAAAGGTCAACAATACCAGAAATGTTAAAGGAGAAATCTGAAAAATAAAAATGAGAAAAACATATACAAGAAATTATAACAGCCAGCTTTTTCTTTGTTTTCCAAACTCTATTTTCCGCTTCATCTTATCGCTGTATTTTTCAATGTTGTAGCAATAATTGTTGCTTCTGAATTTTGTGGTAGGGAGAAGAGAGAAGGAAAAGATGGTGAAGAATAATCATGACTCCTGGAGCTTGGAGAAAGATGTGGAAAGAAATTCAGGAAAATTACATCCCTTCCCTTCTCTTCCCTTCCCTTCCCTGGAAATCATTTGTCCTTCTCTTCTGCCACTTAATGCCTTTTTTCGCCAACATCTCCTTTTCTTTTTCTACTCTAAAAGCTTCATATAGAAGGACAAAGACACTTCAACGAAGGGAAAGATTTCATGCTCTAAGAGATCATTCTTCTGTGATATGTATATTTTTCAATCAACATTCAGCGTTTTCTTTAGCCTCTACCTGCCAGGTGGTCTTTCTTTTCTAACCTGTTTAATCATGTATGACAGTTTATTGGATGAATGCTTTTGCCTTTCCAATGAGGTGCTCTGACTTCATATTTCAATCTTCATATCTCTTGTAAGCTCTCTCCAGTGATTGATTAAAACAGATATATATTTATGGCCTACATAAATGATAACTTATTATAACATTCTAAAGTATCTCAAGCATGCAAAACCAAGGGTGAAATTCTGGCCTCACAACAGCAAAACCCTTATCATTTCTGGAGGGCTGAGATTTCACCCCAAGGATGAAGAGAAATTATTTATGGTGGCACAGGAGAATATAACTATGAATAATTTGATGAAATTAAGATGGAATAAATTCCTATCAGTGAGATATATTGTGTCAGGGATCAGTATATCAAGGGAGGTAATGGAAGATCTATAGATTCAGACATTTTAAACTAGCTTTGAAGAAGGGCTAGATAGTAATGCAGTAAGAAACTTACTTAATGGATTGCTTAATACATTCAAACTCTCTCCAGTTCTTACAGTTCAAAAGAGCTCCTATCGCTGCTTGCTTATCCCATTTCATTTAATTTTCCTAATAAAATAAAACTCATGCCTGATGCATTTTTGTATGTGTCTGTTTGGAATTAAGTGATCAGATTGAATCCTATTTGGGAGAGGGTTAGGGGTTTAGAAGCTCAAGACTTACTACAGGCATTGTGGAAAGAGGCAGCTAGATAGAAGAAGACAGGCACAATTAATAGCCTTGATGGAAACCTAATAAGACATCAGAGAATCCATATGGCAGAGAAAATCTGGTAGCCAAGTTTCATTCATTCCATCATTCACAGAATTTTTTTAAAAATTCCTTTGTGTTGCTAAATCCCTTAAGGACTGATATAATAAAAAAAGAAAGCAATTCAAGAATACAAATTCAGGGTCATGCATTTAAGCTTGCTAAAAAGAATTTATGCTATAAGCTGGGATCTTCTCCATCAGAAACAATGTAAGAGAAGAAAGGCCCAGATGCATCAACTGATATGGCTATGAGAGATCAGAGTGGTGTAGAAGGGAAATGTAATTCTAAGATATATTATTTAACTTGTTTTTCATAGAGAAACTTCTACCCTTCTCTTGTCATAAAATGTCAAACAGCTATCAAACTTCTGTGGAGTCTGTGAAGGTCATATCTCACTCAGACCGGCTAGAACTGAACAGCTCTTATGAATTATCAAAACCTACGTCCAGCCTGGCATTGTTTCCCAATGCTAGTCCTATACTAGCTGTTCAGAGCAAATAAAAAATAAATCTGTATTTTTCCATTACATTTTTAATGATTTCATATCATATTGGATGTCCTTTCTTTGTAGCCTAAGACACTTTTGTGCAGTAGACTTAGCAATAAAAAGAAGTAATTTCCTGTTCCAGATTAAATGCATTATTCTACTGAAAACACTTCAGAAGAATGAGTTCTGCTTATACATATCTCACAAAGGCTTTTGGCCTTCAGAAATTTAGGTTTGTTATGTACTGCCCAATATGTATTAATGTAATGATATCAGAGGAGTGTGTGGGTAGAAATCAATGAAATCAACAAAAATGTAGAAAAATCTGCTAGAAACAGGATGTTTATTATTCACAGCAAACAGTATGAACTGGAACAACTCAAGAAGACAGTTAATGCATTGATTCTCAGTGACATAAATGAGTCCTATCACGGACAGAGACCACTAGCTGAAGTCATCTCTGTTTCTCATTTCTTTCCCTGATTTCCCAAGAAGTGGAGTTCAGGCTTATCTTTTCCATATATTTACAGCCACTGATGTGACACAGCCATGAAAAATGGATTATATGAGGTATCACCAGAAAAGATAGGTGTACCACTGAAATTCCTTCAGTGGGTTTTGGATCCGGCTCCTAATGAATAATAAACGAAGTGTTTACCATTGCCTCTTTCTAGTTCTCATGAATCAGTGCTATTACTAGAAAAGGGCAGCTGTTTACCAGCCTTTCTAAAGGCTGTGACTCATAAATTACTGTCACTGTAGATTTGTTTTATTTCTCCAGTTCTGCTCACCATTAAACTACACAGTGAATACAAATGTTTGATATCTGACATTCCTTATTACTTCTGTTTCCTCTCTGATAAACCAAGAAATAGAGTTTAAAGAAAAGGTTTGTAATGTGTTATGTAGAATGTAAGGGCAAGTTTATGAACACACTTAATTTATATGGGTTCCTATGATTTACATTAATTTCCAGCTGAAGTCACTTTTGACTGGAATAGATTTATCCCTGGTGAAAGTAACAAGTCCTACTCTTTCATTATCTTCCAGAAAGTTTCTGGGCATTTCAGTACAGGTTCGGGAAGTCAACACTTTCATCACACTGTCCCTCATCCCAACTGCAAACCAAATAAAATATGCCCAAATACAGAGAGATGAGGTTTTTTTCCAACAATGGCTCAGAACTGGAAAGTTGAAATACAGATGTAATTCTACAGAAACATATATCTGTGTCATCTGTAAAAAAAAACATGATAGGAACAAGTGTGGTGTTTATTACAGTTTAAATACAAAGATGGAATACAATCTCTAGTACAAACCTCATTTTGTGGGCTAAGGGGCCACCCATGCTGGATTGGGCAGAGAGCATTAGAAAGAAAGCTTTCTTATTCTTGACCTAATCTGCACTATTCTCAGACATAAATTTATCTTTAGCTGTAAAATCCCACCATTTCTATGGTTTTCCTCTTATAATTCCATGTTCTATTCAAGTGCTTTTCCTGTTAACTCAGAGCATTTTAGATCTTTCTGACTGTATTTCCTCACTCAGAAAACAATGCCATAATTTAGCTTTTTTATACAGTTAAGACAATAATTCTTTGGGTCTGTACAGTAAAGACATGGCAGTTTCTGTAGCCCATGGCACAAATAACATAGATGCAAAGTATCCACATTCCTTGATTTTCCAGATTGAAAGATCAAATACTTAATACACTTATGCAGAGTAAACAGGTTTCCGACTGGCACATATCTGAAAAAAGAGATTTGAATTAACATCTTTCCATCCTAGGTCAGGTTGCTAAAATGTTGTAATATTTCCTTAGCTGGAAGGTTATGTATCTCCCACAATCATCTTCTTATACCCCAAAAAATTTCAGCAGAGTTAGGCAGTTTTTTACAGGAAAATGATACATAATAAGGAGACCAAAAATTTTCTGTGGCCAAGGGAGGAGAAAAGGGAAAAAATGTTAAAAAGAATCAAAATGTCATGCATTAAACTTTGACTTTTCCAAAACAAAACTGTGCAAAAGTATCTAATTTTTTTTTTTTTTTAAATTTATTTATTTTTGCTTGAGTGTCAGAAGGAATAGAAATATTTTAGTCTTAGGGCTGTTCTCTGCCTTACTTAATAGAATAGGCTAGGCAGCATGAAATGAAAGTAGAAGATGGAAGCTTCTGAACAAACAAGAAGGAATATTTTTTCACATTTGTGGAACTCCTTGCAATAGGACACTGATTGTAGATTTGTAAAGCAACTAGACAAATGTACGGAAGAGAAATCTGTTGATGTCTACTAGATACCGAGATACCACTTTGCTTCAAAAAAATCACGTTAATGGTCAGCAACTTTGTGTGGAACCACCAGCATGTCCTTACCCTGCTCATACTCTCCCCTGGGCTTCTGCTACTGGCCTGTGTCAGAGACAGGGTGCTGAGCTCAGTGTATGCATCTGACCTCTAACAATCCCTGCAAATGCTTTTATGTTCTTCCTTTCCTGCCTTGTCATCTCCCCAATAATGCTGCTGAAGTTGTGCTTTATAATTATCTTAACATAGTCTCACCTGCATGAACAGAAAATAAAACATTTTCCAAGAATACTGTGAGACCTCTTCAGAAAAAAGTAAATTTAAAAAAAAAAAAAAATCAAACTACAATTAGGAACTGGCAATTTAAGTTTGCCTGATGTCCAAAATTTCATATATTGATCCTTAGACCAGTATCAGAAACAAAGGGACAAGCAATTGTTCAGTCTTTGCGTTCTTCAAGCAATGATAAGGAGGGGAAAAGTGCATAGTGGTTGAATGTGCCTTGTACAGTATTTTTCTGCTGTAAAAATAAGAGCAGGGGATTTCTAAATTCCAGATAGTAAGGGCTATATAATTGATTCATACTAAATAAAAGTTGAAATTCTTTCTCTCTATGAACTTTTTTTTGTAAAAAATAAATTAAAAGGTCAAACAACTAGAATTGTGGAGGATCCCATCAAGGTCAGATATTGTTTATCATGCCAGCACTACAAAGCTCTCATCAATCATCAGAACCTAATTTCAAGCCAAGACAATTTCCAAACTCTAATCCTAGGCCAGATATTCAAAGCAAACTAGAAATAACTCAGCCCTTTGCCATTGCATTTTAATATGGACTTCTGATATGAAACATGAACATATGCTTCCTTTGCAGTCTTTGATAATTTTATATAGTAGACTTGGCATTTTAAAAAACAGAAGCAATTTCCTGGTTTTCATTCATTGTGTTATTACACACGAAACAATTGTGAGTGTTGGTCAGGTCCCCACTTGTACACATGTCCCACAAGCAGCCTTTCAGCCTCCAGAAATTCCCCAGAGCTCAGATTGCACAGCCCATTATGCACCGATACCAGGAAGGTCACTGGAGAATCTGAGTCACTGAAGACATAGAGCAAGTTATTAAAATAAGGTTGTTATACTCCTCAGAGTAATTGTGTCTTAAAATGAGCGTCAATAGGACACTATCTTAAAATACTTCAAGAAAAGAGAAAATGAACAAATGAAAAAAGAGTGATCCTCAGCAAATCCATACTGATATAAACATGACCTTTTATAAGCAGTAGAGACACTGGAGTGTTTCTCTTCACACCTTTCTCTCTGGTTTCACAGAGATTGTGTTCACTCCTCCTTCTCCTTTTACACCCCAAAAGAAAGATGTTCTTTGCATATAACCTGATCTAACTCCCATGGTTCTCCATGGAAGTCAGGTTAAGTCTCATAGCCCAGGAACAATGAAAAATTGTCTAGGACAGTACATGGTTTGATGTCAGTAGGAATTAGACCCTTAATCTTTCCACTGGTTCAGACATTAGTCTCTTCTGATAGCCAGGATTTGTCAAGTCCTTCTGGCAATGACCTACTGAGATTTCTTCCATGTTCCTTCTTTGTTTCCGTTTCAAACATCAGACAAGTGTTGTTCTCTTTTGGGTTGGTTTCTTGCATCTTGTAGTTGCTCAAGGCTGACATTTTTGCATGTATGGTAGTCACGGTGCTAATACAAAAAGTGAATGGCGTAGGTTCTACTTCCAATCTGCAGTCTGTCTGTTCTCCCTTATGACTCCTACCATTTGAGCATATCTTTGAAGTGTAAGATGCACTACAGAATTCGCAGACTCAACATCAAGAACATACTGTGGAGTATTTCCTATTTCAACATTTCTTTGTTGAAAATTATGTCTGGCATGCATACAATCTAGACAAAGGCTGGAAATGGAAGAGAAGGAAGGAAATTATAAAGTAACCAATCCTTGAAAAATCTGCAGAAGTCTGGATTTTTTTATACCGCACATAGAAAATATGAGATATGTATTTCTTCATTTCATTGCAGTATTGGTACCACTGACAACAATTACCACAGAAACCTCAGAAAATAAATGGCAAGTCTAGAATTTCTGTGAATAAAATTTGGGGAAAAAAAAACTGTGGAGATACAACCGTGAGTGTGTGCATATAGTTATGCTGGAAAGATACTTTGATCTTAAAGTAGGGGTTTTTTTTACTAGACTATGTGTCCCTTACCACACTGGTATGTAAGTAAAACTTTAATTGAAAGACAATCTTGGGGAAGACTGATATTTCCCTTACAGAGTGACTCTTCTGAGACCCGGGGCTTATTCAAGAGTTTTAAATTCCAGATGAGGAATTAGTAGGAATGACCTACTAGAGCAGTGTGTTGAGAATAATTTCCTTCTATTACTACATTTCACATAAAACAGGCAGTGCTGTCAATTTTTTAACTTTGCAGGACTGATTTTAGAATTTGTGTTTTAATAAACTATCAATACACTAAACCATTATTATTACTACTACTACACTAGTGACAGTTGCCTTTGTCTGGCTTCACCCAAGTAAAACTTATGTGGGGAAGAAAGATTTCTGACTGTTTAGGGATTGAAGGATTTTGCTTCTGTTATTAAAAAGTCATTTATAGAGAGCTGTAAATGTACGCATCATTTTACAAATGTGGTATAAGTTACATTCCTTGCCCTGAAGTGTTTATAGTCTAAGACAGGAAAAAGATAAATGAAGACCAGACTCAGAAAAACAATTTATACAGAGTGTGGTGTGAGGAATAAGAATGAGGTGGATAGGAAGGGAAAATTGTTAGAAGAACTGCTCCTTGTTGAAGGTCAGATCTTATGGAAGATGGAGATGGTGATAGGGATTTGGAGACCGCCTCTGTGCATGATCTGACCGGTGACACATACTTCTATCTGAGTAAAAGAGAGAATAAAAGTGGGAACAGGAGAAGGAGACAGAAGGACTATAAAGGAAAAGGCCTGGGAAGAACACGGGCAGTGAGCGAGAAAGGCAGACCTCAGGGTTTTTGTCAGGGTCATTTTATGTTGCCTTGTGCCCATGATAACATCACATAGGTTTTTTTTCTGAATATTAAGTAGGCAAGTGTCAAAGCATTTTTTCACCTTGACACTACAAACTGAGATGAAAGTGTTCCTTACAACATCAGTGGTGCTTATTTCTTTATCAGATAATTCATTTTAATCAGTGTGACTTAATTTTTCCAAAACACACTTAGAGTAATCATTCTAATCACGGGTGTGTGTGTCTTCTTCCCATCATTGCTGGCTCTGCCATTAAAACCCATTGCTGAAACTCCTCTTTAATGAGGCTGAAGCCAGAAAATCAGCGTGAAACCTTTACTCCTTCAATCCAAAGATACAATCCAGCACCTCTTCTACCTTTGCTGCTGTCAGTCAGTCTCTGTCTTTGGGTCCAGAATAATCATGAGTCCTGAAGGATACAACATATCAAGAGTATTTTATTTTCTCAGTGGCACACTTTGCCCCAGTTCTGGTGCAGGTATTGACACCTTATTCCCAAAATGCCTTGTGCTCATTCTGGAGGCCCCACACAACTCCTTGAGCTGAGTCCATGTGTGGAATTGAGCTGTGACTGTGCTACAGAGGTGGCTGTCTAACCTAAGCACCCAGAAGTACTCTGAGCGTGTTGTGCTGTCTGCCATCATTTCTATCAAAGCGTTAATCCATACGTTGCATATCAGAGAAGTAAACGTAGGCTCCTTATATAGTCCACAAAGTAGCACAGGCACTTTTTCAGGGGCTGAGAGTCAGCCTCTGGAGGAACACAGCTCTTTCCAGGGTCTATGGCTGGAGTCCAGGCTCCCTGATGTAGACACATACCCCAGATGCAGATAGCCTGTTGGCATGAATACCCTTCTACAGTCAGACCTGTCGTGGTTTTCTCTTCTGCCTGTTTGTAATAACTTGCTGTATAATTAATAAGACATTATTGCTATACTTTATTTGTGTTATTACAGTTTTATGAACTTATGAATGAGATATTTACTGACAATGTAGAAGATTTAACATTCCTACATGCTTAATCTGCTAAAAAACGTTAGGTTTAAGCAAAAAAATGTGCTTATTCATGTAGCTGGAACATAAGAAGGGTATTTGAAATATAAGTCTAGACATTTTTGCAAACTGTTAAAGAAATGTACAAGTAAAAATATTGACTTTGGAATGCAAACAGTCTTTGAAGAAAGTTAACCTGGAAATTATCTTAAGAAACAAAACAACAATCTGCAACCACAAATACCAATTTTTATTTTTTTAACCCATTCAAGCAATACCTTTTAGCTGTGGTACAAAGTAAAGAATGGTAATCAGGAAAGGAATGTTTATAACTTGTTTTCCTATTTAAACTGATATTCAAGACACTTTGTTTTCCCTTTCCTTTTTGGAAGCAATAGTTAAACACAATGTCCAAAACCATGTTCCAGCTTTATTTTTCAGACTCACAACCTGACCAAAATCTATGAGATTCCATTACTGATTTTGAATATTTAAGTTCTCTGAATCAAGCTTTTCAGGTTGTAAAAACAAATTGCAAAAGGAAACAATATTCCTATTTGCTTTCTTTCCCATATTCCTATTTTAGCTTAATTTTTCAGCTATCAAGAGCAATTGTTTTTCTGAGAAACCAGACTAAAAATTAAAGGTTGCTAATTTTACGGGAGCTAATAATAAAGTAATATACATTTTCCAAGTACAGAACCTTTGAGGTGTTTTCTTCCCTGGCAGCTGATTTGTGTTTTTAAATTAGCTTTGCCCAGCAAAACTAAATTATAAAACAAAGAGAAATGATTTTTAAAAAAGATAGACATGTACTGTTTAACCTGGCTGTATTTCTCACCAGCAAGTAAATTACAAAGACTTACTCTTTACATAGCCAATTCCAAAATGAAAACAAATAGACTCCTGCGAAACTGGCTGGGACATTAGTTACAGAGCGATCACTGACTATGACTTGAAAACAGACAGGATCTGTTTTTTCTCAAAGCAATTGGTTTTGAATTAACTTTATTTTACCCTTTTTGTCTCCACTGTCTATCAAATAATACAGCATGGAATTTCTGTAGTTTGCTATTTAGTTGTTAGCATGATAATCTGTGTCTCCATGGAGACAAAGCAAACCAAAATATCTTCAAAGACAGTATTTTAAGGCTTCCATGATTTGCAGGGTCTTCATACAAACCACTGGATTACACAAACTAAGTCACAAACTGGATTCTACTTCTGGCAAATTGGTGGAACTATTATCTCAGCAGTGACTGTAAAAGCAAACATCGCAGCCATCCCATCAAGGTAATTGCTTGCAGTAGGCTTTCCTCAAGTCTGATTCTGGTGGCAAAACTAGCCAGATTGTCTGAAAGATTCAAATGTTAAAGGGTTACAGGCTGTGCTGCACTAGCATAACTTGATCTTTTATCCAGAGACTAATTCTGGCCACACCCAGGCCAAACTGTAGCATACAATAAAACAGACACCAGCAATTTGTGTGTGCATGTGTTTGCATTAAGGTAATCACTCTGGAGTAATAAACATTATATTGGTAGTAAGACTAGCCCAAATCATGAATTTGGCTGCAAATTAGGCCCTTTGATACATCTGGAAACCACACTGGTATGTCTTAAAAGCACTGAAAAATCCAAGTTTCAGTTTTTATATCACAATCACAGGGGAGACAAATCTGCAAAGACCTGCCTTCTTATTGTTTGTGATAGGTAGAGAAGCCATACATCACTGTTATTTTAACTGTGGAAGAAACTAGAGCAAGAGAGTGACTCTAAAACAATCACAGGCACATTGAATTATATATAGATAACACAGGAACAGGACAGTAGGTAGCTAGGCAACCCATGGGAAAATAATACCCCTTTCCAGTATCCATAGCTATCATCTGTAGTCGTGATTAAAAAAGCTTATAAATAACAATGACTTGATAAATTGTAACTGCAAGTGAAAAAAATGATGTTTTCCAATTATATAGTTGTGGATGTTTTCAGATTATATAGTTGAGTAGTGATCATTAGAAGAACAAAATTATTTTGTCTAGGATATCCTGAGCTGCATTAGGAAGAGCATTGAAAGCAGGTGGAGGGAAGTGACCCTTCTCTTCTCAGGACTGGTGAGGCCACACCTGGAGCACTGTGTCTAGTTCTGGGCTCCCCAGTACAAGAGAGACATGGACATACTGGAGAGAGTCCAGAGCTGGGCCACAAAGATGATCAAGGGACAGGAGCTTCTTTTGTATGAGGAGAGGCTGAGGGAGCTGGGACTGTTCAGCCTGGAGAAGAGAAGGCTCAGAGGGGATCTTATCTGTGTGTGTAAACATCTGAAGGGAGGCTGCAAAGAGGATGGAGCCAGGCTCTTTTCAGTGGTGCCCAGTGACAGGACAAGAGGCAATGGGCACACACTGAAACACAGGAAATTCCATGTAAGTGTAGGAAAAAACTTTTTACTGTGGGAGTGGTTGAACACTGGCACAGGTTGCGCAGAGAGGTTGTGGAGTCTCTTTCCTTGGAGATATTCAAAACACACCTGGACATGGTCCTCTAGATTTAGGAGCTGGAATCATCTGGATATATCTATAGTAGTAAATTGAATGCTTCAGTTAGCGCTCCTTGGCACTGTAGTCAACAAGTACAGGATACTGTTTTTCTATACTATTAAAACCTTAAGATGTGAAGGAGGCCAGTCATTCAAACTACCCATTACTAATGGTCTCGGCCCATACAGGCCCTTATCTTTGTAATAATTGCTTGGGAGATTGCCAGTTGGCTCAGATCAAAAGCAGATCCAGCGGCACAACTGTTCTAATAATTTCACAATACAGGCAACTGGAAAAAAAAGCTCTGCAAACCAAAAAGAGTCAATTTTTCAGTAAGTACTTTGGTTCAGGAGTCCAAGGGCTTGAACTCAATATAAACATTAAGCTCTCTGTTCTCACTTTTGTGAAGAAGTGTGTCAGAAGTTGTCCATTTCTTGCTTGTTGTATATCCACAGCTCCTTGGAACCAAGACACCCACAAGGAAACATAAATGGGAGATGCATGGCTACAGGTAGGACTGACTTCCATAAACTTTCTGTAAATAATTTTTCCACTGGAATCACTACTCTTTGGGGTCACCTTAATGTCTTCACTAAATCAGAACTGGTTTGGCAGTAAACCTGCCCTAAAATAAAATAAAATAAAAATCCTATTTTAGTAGGGAAGTACTAAGATTGTTGTTGCGTTTACATCAGGCAAGCTTTTCTTTTTCATACAAAGACTCAATAGTTGCCACAGGAAGGCAGAAAATCTGGGAATATCTCTGACACACAAACTATTTCAAGGATATAAAACATAGACTGAGATACAGATACTAAACCCAAGTGAAATAGCTACTGAAATAACAATGTAGTGGAGAATTTTTCCCCAGTTTTCTGAAGGCAGACCCAGTAAAGTTTATAAAGGGATTTTAGGTACACACTAGAGAACCAACGATGACAATGGTAAAATGCATATCAGAGGGTAGAAAAAGCATAATTTGTGAATCACTCCAAAATTTAAATAATCCAAGATTTAACAGCAAATCTAGACTGGGGATTCTCAAATTTCATGAAGCACAGTCCACAGTCAGCCCTCTATATCTGCTGTGGAACATGTGGTGACATGTGACTGTAGCTAAGATCTGATGGGAAAATCTTGTCTTTCTCCCATCCTAGTGTGACAAGAAAGTTCTTGCTCTCGTCTTGGTGAAGGTGGGGAAGAATGGTCATAGTTATGAACTATAACTGAAACCATCACAAACACAATGCTAAGATATTCCTGTAGGCCACCTCAAATGAACTGAAGGCTCCTGAGGTCTGTGACCATAGTTTGAGACTCAGTGTCATACAGATTGGGTGGGCTGCAGAATATCCAAGACCTTCTCTAGCTCCTAGGTATTCTTCTTGTTCAGAATTAGCTCAAAATAAACTTTTAAGGTACTGGAAACTTACCTTTTTCTCCTTAGCTTCACAAGAGGTTCACCAAAGCTTACAAAGGGGAACAGGTCTAATACTGAGCAAATGTAACTAATACGTGGGCTGCATATGACACTTAGGGTAGGAGTGAGTTTGAGCTCATTCAGGCTAAAATCTTGAAGTAAGAGAGCTTTAAATTTGGTTCGCATGAAGCAAAACCAAAACATATGAAAATAGAAACCATCATATTTTAGAGGCCCATGCTCCAGGCACTGTATTTCTGGCAGTTTTTATGTTGACAGTTTAGTTCTCGTAGGCTATTTCATAGTGACACAGAGAGTTTAACATTTAAATTAACATAAGCTGGAGAAAACCACAGTTGAATCTAAAACTGTACGTTGGGCACTGCTATAAATGTCGCATGTGAAATCTTTATGTGTGAATATATTCTGATATTTCCTGTTCTAGGTATAGAAGATAAAGATGCTATATAAAGTAAAATTCAGAGTGGAGAAAATCTATTTTGCAAATTACCCATACATAGTACTTTAACTGATTTTTTGTTCCGAATGGAAAGCCATATCTTCTGACAGATTCCTGTCTTACATTTCACACTTCATGATTTAAACTAATTTGCCAAAATAAAGGTGCATAAAACCATTTGTCCCATATATTTTGCCTCCATTATTTACCCTTTATAGCAGAAAGTATAGAAGGAAGCAAAATATTGCAGTATTGTCTTTTGTGTTCTAGGTGTAAACAAGCCATTTTGCCATATAAGTTCTCTCTGGAAATCTTATGAGATTAAATTTTTCTCAAGTATACCAATGACACACACTACACTACCTGATTAATCAAGCTTTCACTGATTCATTTGCTCTGGTTTCTTTATCTCTAATTGAGATAAGCACTTACCCTAAGTTTTAACCAGGAAAGAATTAGATACATTTTTTCTAAGGATAAAGTCTGAGCACAATTTCTTTTTCCATCCTTTTCCTGGTAAGTCATAGTCATTTGAAGGAAAACAAAAACCAAACAACTCCCCTCCCAACTACTGTACAGGCAGACTCCTTTCTTCTATCTCATTTTCCAGTGACACTTTAAGTGTCTGCTACTGGGAGCAAAATTTTGTTCTGGTTTTGTTTCAGCTGGTTTTGCAGTTGTTTCAGTCTCTGTGGGAGTGCTGCATTCCTAGTTTACTGGGCTGCCTGTGGAATATATGGGCAGCTGAGGCAGAAGAAAGGAATGTGTGTTTTTATGTTCCTTCTTCCTTTAGAAGTTGCAGAACAAAATACCTGCAGAATCCCAAGTATCTAGGAGTGGCTGTTGCCCACCAACAATACCAGGGCGCAAAATTGGTTAATGTTCCACTGTCTTCAAAAATTCTCTGCAGATACAAGGGGCTATTCCCTCATTAGATTTAACACACCACTCTGAGTTTGTATCAGATCACATCAGCTGAACATGAGTTGTGAACAACAGAGTTGGTAATTTGGGGATGTTATTTTGGACTAAGTTCATTTGGCTTCCAGGATGCAAGACTTCGCAATAAATAAAGTCTTTGAAGAGTATGGGAAAACTGATATCTAACTTAATCTTATTGAAAATAATGAGGCAGGCAAGACTTCTACAAAGTTTTTCTTTAAGTGGTAGGAATACTGGCATCCCCTGCTGTCTGAAGAAATCAAGACCATTCTAAGAAACTCTGAGCTTTGCCGTGCATATTGTATTTTGTTTAAGCACACAGCCAGATTTCCCTCCGTCATCCAGCATGACTTTTCCCAAGTGCATTGAGAATTCAGATCTTCATTATTTTACTATATCCTTAGAAAACTCCATGCTGAGGAATATGTAAGCACAGACAGGCTGTGTCTAGATAAAGGTACCTAACTTATGGGGACAGCACCTGTTAGGGAAGAAGGTTCCTCATTCCTTTGGCAAGGCAATTCACAGGAGGAGCCTAATACCCTTCATTATATAGAGACTACTTCTCCTCTTACTAATTTAAGTAATTTCTTTTAATAAAGAATTTTTAGATTTTTTTTTTTAAGAAAACTTCTTTGCCAGAAAATGGTCAAAGAGATAATGTAGTATTTTCCTGGCATGGCTATTGGGTTAACAGAACCAGAGTTTAGGAAGTTGTGGGTAGTCAGCACTGCTCTGCCATGGCCATGCAATTCTTGTCAAACATGAAAGTTCTCCCTCTTTCAAAAACCTGCTATATATTAAAGAATTACCTCAAATGAATGGCATCAAAAAATATTTGATGTGCAGTAAGCTGCTAAATCTGCTAAAACTCTGGGATTTTTAGTTATCTCATTGGTGGTGTGATTGAAGAGCTGAAAAAACTATGCCACAGAAAGGTTTTCATGAACAGATTGACTTACTTTATAGGAAATTCAGTTTGATGATTTTGAGACAGTTCATAGAAGACACATTTAGGATGTTGTTCTTTCAAATGTAGAGCATTTATCAGGAAAAGGTTTTGAGGGGTTTTTTGGGGGCTTCAACCTTATGCTTTCAAATACCATTTGCAAAATTGTTTTTGAGAACATATGTAAGGATTACTTTGAAAAGAAACGTTCACCTAATGTGAACTATCAGAGTATTGGCTTGCTGGAAATAGTCTGCAATAACAGTAAGTCTTGGAGTTACCTATTCACTGCTGGATGCAACACTCTATAAACTACATCCAGTGCAGTTCCATATGAACTGCTTTATCTATCCCACACAATGTAACACTATACAGTAGTGAAGGCTCAGTTGCTGGACACACTGAGCACAGGCTAATGAATACTGTGCCTTTGGTCCCTGGGGGTTTGCTTTGCTATCTCTTCATTTTCCTTCACAGGCATCAATGGGGTTTCAGATTCCTGTACACTCAGGTAAAAAAAAATCCAAAGAAATGGAGAACCTCCACCCATGTGCTACGTACGATGCAGAGCCCTGAAATCACAGCTGTGTTGTTTCAAATTTTGTGTGTGTGCGCGTAAGTTTTTAAAGGGATGATGTACAAGACTGCTTGTCAAAAAAATGGGCACAGCATGCTCTTGAATTTAGACTCTGAATTAGTGAGAAATTGCCAGGAAATTAATAGGGGAATTATCTATAATAGATCATGATTTGTTTGTGTTTGCAAATTTTTAGCTTTTTGTGACAGTAGTAAGTCTTCCACAGGGATCAGATTATAATGAAAAGTCAGTTATAATTTTCAAAAAAACCCACTATAGAGCATATAGGATAGACTGTATTTATTTTGCAGTCTCACACTGTTTTCATAATGAATTTGGAGGGGATGTATTTAATATCACCTTTCAAACAGATATACAAAAAGGTGGCATAATAAGAAGAAGAAAAAAGAAAGACAAATGTATTTCAGTTCCAAATGGTGAGTCAAATGTAATGCATTAATGCACCATAACCATCTAAAGTTAAATATACTTCAACAGGCTTTTGAGGATTCAAAATTAACAATGAGGAATTATACATGAAGTGAGAATTTAAATTACAGAAATTTTCAGGCTGATTTTGAAAGTCTTTTGTCTCTGGAGAGATCCTGAGGGACTGCAGTCTGGCTCATATAGTGTCATTAGTTGAGAAAGAGACTGAGGGTAGAAAGAAAAATACAGACTGCTTAGTTGAGGAGAAAAATCTTTAAAATATTTCATAGGATCAAGTAGACAAATGCCTTAAAGGAATTATTAAAGTAAAAATACTTAGCAGGTAAGAAAAAGTGAAGGTATTATTATAAAATTGAAATTCTGTTTTTGCAATAAGCGAGGAAAACATCATTGACAAAACGGGTGATTCTTAAATATTCAGAAAGCACCTGGCCTAGTGTAGCATCAGAGATTAGTGTTTTAAAAAGCACTGTCAAAACAAAAGTTATCTCACTGAGATGTAGATTGGTTAAAGGGCAATAACCATAGGTGTAGCTTTTTTTCCTAAGATTGAACAAAAGCAATGAAATATCACTGATATCTGGGTTAGCCAAGAAGATGCTAAATCTTTTTTTGTTACGAGAAACTTGCAAGAGAGAACTTTAACAGAAAGAAATAGCGGAAGAGGAATTGGACTAAACAGGTAAAGGTAATGCAAAAAGAGTCAAACATTTTTAAGATCATGACTGAAGATTAGGAATTACTAGGATTGTTGTTATTATAATTTGAGTAGTAATTAAATTTATTCTTTCGTCAGGATGGAGCTTTCCTTAAGACATGAGGTGATGATAAAACATGGCCAACACTGGTAACCCCAGAGGTAGACCGACCAAGACTGCAGGTAGAGTTCTGTGAACGCAATGAATTTGCCTGTAGCACCAGGGAACAGTTGAATTAAAAAACAGGTTCCATCTCTCATCCTTCCCATACTTTTCTGCATCTACAAGGAGATTCTTCTTTTCTATGGTATATTTTCCATGCTGTTGTCTTTACAACATCCGATACAAGGATCTTATGCTGCAGAGAAGAGGAAGTATTTTTGTAAGTCACAGTGTTATGAAAAAATTGTGGGTATTTTAAACAGGGGGCAACAGTGCTACAGACTGAAGCAAATGCCCATGAAAATCGGGGTGGATCAGGACATGTTCTTAATTACAAATATCTGGTGTAAATTACAACAAACTCAGAATTACTCTGATTTACACTGAGAGTTGCTTTAGACTGTGGCATCCTAAAAACAAAACAACAGATTTGTCCTCATTCCATGTGCCTCTACCTCTGCCAGATGTGCTTTCTAGGTAAAATACATGCAAAATCAATTTACTTTTCTTCTGATGGGTAAGAATACATGCAAATGGAGAAGTAGGTAATTTACAGTGTCCTCTCAGGGCTCTGAAATCAAATGGATTACACCAGTAGTTACACGGGAGGTAACCCAGGTTGAGAAGTATCAAATGATACCACTATCTTTGGTAAGAGGGGAACATACACTCATAGAAAAGTGCAGACAGGGCAACTGAGCATATAAAAATAAACTGTGAGTTTAGGACTTAAAACACTATCAAGCTTTCCATTCTGATTTTCCATTCTGAACAATTAGGCAATATTGAATATCTTGAAGGTTGTTACTTTTAGAGCAAGGTACAACTGTCCAATTTCAAGAAATAAAAATATCCCTTATTTCAGTTACATCTTATTTTAAAGGCAACTCAAAGTGGCCCTATCATATCTGACCCTGCTACCCAGCATAATGGAAAAAAATATTTTCAGTTACTTGTAATTCAATGTTCCCAACTGATGTATGTGCATGGTGAGTTTCTGGCAAGAGATTTTACTATAACAAATACAAGTGAATTTTGCTTCCATTAAAAGTTTGTTGGAATACCTCTCTCCTTGCCCAGTTTTCTTTCATTTACCATGAAGAGGCCTTTCTTGAAATGCTTCTAAGTGTCTCTTATCTCTGTAAAATATGATGTTTAGAATAGACTAAACTAGAATTTCTGTTACTATCGGAGCCTCTTTGTTTCCTGTTGCAGTTATGTTATAAATTAGCCTTGGTTCCAAGAAATATTGATTGCTTCCTTCTCAGGTTTAGGGCAAAGCACATCAACTGCAAAGCCCTAATTGCTCTAATTAAAGCAGGTCTAATTACTTTATCCTCAGAGGCATCAAAACAAAAAGACCTCAGCACACTGAAGTACGGGAGACCAGATAATCTTTTTTTTCTGTATGTAATACAGAATGAAGAAACTTGCACATAAAAAAAATCAGTTCTAATATGAGGGATTTTTAATTTATCTAATTAGGGAAAAGGCAGTAAATGTGAAATGGGAACAGGTGCAACACAAATTTACCAGAAGTAGTTCATACCAAGCCAGCTGTATGGCTTACTGATAAAATTTCCCTTTTTGTAAAAGCTCAATGCAGACAGAATAAGGGCTCTGGACTTCACTTAAAGTATTCTAAGGGAATCTATTAAACTAGAGAAATTGCGGATTAGTATGAAAACTGTAAAAATATATAATA
>NW_009209862.1:0-80529 GCF_000690835.1 Fulmarus glacialis
GAAAGAGAAAGTTTGGATTCTAGGATTTCTCCCCATATCTGAAGACTAACTTAAATTTGCTTAAACTGTCAAATGTAATGAGAATATTCTCTGAAGTACTGTGGTAGAGAAGGGATCATTATGGGCTACTGCAGGAGAGATTATTGCTGCGATTCATGTTGGAGCAAATACTTGGGAGAGGCAGACTCAGAGTCCCATAAATTACGGGAGACACATGCATAGTTTCACTTGAAATATGCAACAGCTCCACGTTTATGATGAAGATTACAATATGGTCTTTTCCAGGCAGGCAAGCACAAGCTAAAACTACTCATGTTGAACCACCCAGATAAATGCCAGGAAGGATCCAAACGGTATACCATTATGGCTTAATAGTGCTGGGCTTAGATAAATATACCTCACCTCTCAAGAGGATTTTATAGATTAAACACAGCACTGGACTAGATGTGGCTAGATGCCTCCTGAGGTGCTAGCTTCCAGCTGGGTGCTTACAGCATCAGCATAAAAAGACTTGCATATATGTATGTGCGAAAGACCATGTAAACATATCTGTACACACAAGGGTGAAAAATAGTTCAAACACAAGGAATTGAAGCTTGAGGATCTCTACGGATAGTTTTCCAACAGGTTGAACAACGTGTCATGCCCTAGCTAAGCTAACAAACAGAGCTATGCCAGAGTGTTTAAACTATCAAACAGGGCAATCTCTGCAGCAAGACTTGTGGAGTAAAAAAGGAAGAAATAAAATAAGCAGATAAATGGTGACTGAATATTATGGTATAGGCCCTGAAGGACAAAGAACTAAATTATTAGGAAAAAAACACAGGAATGTATAAGGAAAGAAATTGAAGTAATAAGGAGGTAACCTGAGGTAGGCAAATACATGTGTGGGAGCTGTACAAAAATGCAACTGAAAAGAAAAGATCCAGGGCACATATCCACTTACAGCAGAAATTCTGATATTACAGACAAGTGAGAAAAGGAGAAAGAACTCTGCTGAATATCAAAATATGCAGTTCCAATTAATATAAAAAAATAGAGAAAATAAAGAGAAAAGCCATGGGAAAAGCCATCCAAAAATTAAATTAGATTTTGGATAATCATAGAGGGTTTTTAAATCTATAAAAAAAGGCATTTTGGCAGCATGTGGAATTTAAACAAATGTTGGAATTTACATATCACCAACCCAACAGCCGATTAGGCAGATGAGGGAGTCTGGGCAGGCATCAGGAAATTTGCAGCAACCCTCCAAAAATACAACCAGCCAAAGCAGGGGTCATAGCTCTTTCAAGGACAGCTATCTCTCAGGTCCGATCAGCTTTCAAGCATACCTCTTCACTGCTCCAGAGAACTAGAGTTAGGCTGGGACTAGCTATAAGAGCTAACCATTCCCACCCCCTGATATCCTAGTCTGAACTAACAGAATGTATTCTCTTCTCTGTTTAGAGGGTCAGCCAAGACAGAAGTGCTTGGAGATGGTCTGGGATTTGTAATTCTAAATGTGAATACTTCTTGGACAGTTATAAATAAATCACTCAAGTCTGAGCTCCTCTGCCTCTCTCCGTGGAGAATTCCTGATCAGGGAAGGCTATCAGATAAGTCACCTTTTTTCATTAAGTTTCACTCAGCTTCCTTATTGAATATTCTGAATCTTCCTGGCAGATTTTCTTCATACTATAATAATAGATGGATCTATTAATAATAAACATTATTAAAACCTCCCTTTGTAGTGTAAAGTTCCCTACTTCAAGCAAAACCCAGGTATTTTCCTATTTCTTAGTGGGTATCTCTTGCTGCTGTTTTTCCCATTGTGGTTAAAACATTCCCTTCTAAAGAGATGGTCAGACTGAAAAACTGTCAAGAATCAGCTTTGGTGGTCCCTACCTTCTTCTAATTGCTTCAGTCTTTTTCAGTCTCATTTAAATGAAGGTGTGAGAAAGATGCTAACCTGATTTCCCTGGCTGAGAAGTTCCTCACAGACATCACACAACGGTATTCAATGCTTTTATAAACAAAAGTTTTTGTTTTGGGGAATTCATTTTCCTCTTCCCTGCAGTAGGGCCTCTTTTCTTCTTTTTAATCTCTCTCCTACTACTTGGTTCTTTTTTGCTTTTGTACTTGGGGTTATGCTTGATAAATTATTGACCTCAACTTTTTATTTATGTTTTTTCCAAGTCTTTATGTCTGTTTTTCCCTCTTGCTAAACTTTTTCTTTCATTCAGTTTATTTGCTTTTGGATGGTATCAGTTTTTTGGTTTTCTGCTGTTTTCAGAAGCAAGCTATCTCATTGAAAATGCACTTATTGGCTGGTGGTTCTTCTTTCTCTTTTTCCCTCTTTTTTCCTACATCAATACTCTCCCTGCAAAGAGAACAGAACCATAAAACCTCTGAGGTCAAGTAGGCTTTGAAAATGCTCATCATAGTGGGAAAAAAAAAAGAGTAGATTGCTCTTCTTTGGAACTTTTTGTATACATAAAGAAGGGAACCTCAGCACAAGAGGAGGGGAGCAATTTTCAATAGAGTGACATAAACCAGAATAAGCAATCCAAAAAACTGAGAGTGCTCTACAGACATGGCAAACTTTTTAACTTAAATAGGAGGATGACTCAAAATTTCTCTTTGGCTGGTTTTGCAGTTCTACCAGTTAGCTTGGAATACTGCATGTGTTGGTAAACTGCAAAATGTCCTTGGGAATTATGTGTTATTTTGAGCCACTGCTCGTATTGTATTTTATGTTTGGCCTTATTTTTGCAAGAATTCTTACACGTCTGATCATACAGTGAAAGTTACCTATCTGTAGATATCTGATATTCTCACATATATGAGGAAGACAGTCAACAAGCTCAACAGATATAATTTTCACACTGCTTTATAAACGGGCCTACATGAGAATCCTGATTTAAAAAAAAAAAATTTGCCTGCTTCTTTTTCCTATTCAGACATGAAGTTTACGTAAGGTCTAAAGTGAAAACCTAGAATAATTAGCTTGTGATGTTTCATTTTATTGACATTTATTGACTACTTAAGGGAAGGGAAAAGCTCCAACGTATGGATTATGCAGTAGGGGGGGTCACAGGTTTTATTTTCACCTTGACATTTACTCGTTGTAGATGGTGGATCAGCTACTTAGACAAACATTCTCCAGCTTTAAAAGTTCAGCCTGAAAACCTATGACACAGCTTTCATATGTACTGAACACCAGCCTTTTCCATTGATCCTACATGAGAGATTGAGGTATTTAGCACGTCGCAAGTAATCAAAAGGTATCATGCAAAACTGAGCTCATACTGTAGCATTAAAACTGAAAGAAATTGTTAACAGTTCTACCTCGTTCTTCAAGGCATTACCCATGCCTTGTTCTACAATTACCGATCCATTGCCTGCATATCTTCATTTTGAAAAATGACATTAGCGAAATACCTATACATCTACATTACAAATAATTTCCCATCGATTTTTGTTAAAAGCTAGAAAGTCTGCATAAATAGTTGTCTTTGATGCCCTCTAACAAGCTTAAAAGCAGTAATAACCAACTTAAACTGCTAGAAATGACTGTGCATGTCAACTGCCTGATGGCTGATCATTTCTTATGCGTAAGCATGTATTTTTGTTACCTTGATTGCTGGAATGGACTTCTTCGGAATGAAATGCTTTTTCTCGGGAAGCACAGCAGCCATGCTCTGTTCCTTTAGTCTAATCTTGTTCTCAGCTATTATCTTTTTGCGTTGTTCCAGGTAAGGCCCAAAACTGGGTAGTTTCTGAAACAAAAATCAGGAAACATGATTATGCTTAATAAGCGGGTGTAGCAAAAAGGTGAGTCCGATCCCAAGGGTGAGATCCTAAGTCCTTGCTGCGTGCAACTTGCTTCTTATTCAGTAAGTTGAAATTGAAATCAGTGAGACTGTACCAGAGTGAGAAATGAATAAAAATCAAATATGAACTTCAAGATCTGACTTGAAAACATATATTGAAAATTAAGATATTAATATACCACAGCAGAAAAGTAGCTGAATTGCAGGTTAGCATCAAAAAGTCTTATATTTCCCCATTGCATACTTGCTTATATATAAAAATGTATCATGTTAAATAATTCAAATGTGTAACTTTATTTCTCTAGTATGTGGAAAGGTATCATAAAAATATCAGTTTACTTGGGTTTAAGATTATTTGTATGGATATCTGAATATATCAATATATATTTTTAAAGCTTACAAACATGTATTTTGCATTCTGGTAACAGAAAGCTGTCTTGACCTGTCAAAGTAAGGCTAACAAACACTAAGTGAACTGAAACACATTCTAATCTCCTAATTTACCTCTATGTCCCACTTGCAGTCTTTTCTGCAACATTTAATCCTTGAACCCAATTAAGCAAACTCTAGAGGAAGATTTCACTGAACTGCAAAACTGATGTCTCACCCAAGAACATGAAAGTGCTGGTTCAGATTTCATAAAATACCCAGCTTCCTGAAAGAAGAAGTCCCTTTGCTTACCTAGCAGAGATATGGACAACTGTAGTGTGCCACATCACAGATTCAGGTGAATGAAAAATGGTAGAAAATATGGATTTTTGCTTGATGCAAAAGACCATGCACTTCTTCCCCTGAAACCAGTTCCTTATTCTGCAGAAGTATTTTATCCACCTAACTAAACCCCATCCAGAAGTCACTGCAGTACTTCAGAAACTAGCAGGTAGTAACACGGGATACATAGCCTCAGCAGTTGCTAGCATTAATTCAAGCTAATAATACAACCTCAAAGAGCATATCGAACAAGATACAGTGCTGCTGTGGTTATCAATTTTTTAAGAGGGAATTTCAATGTGAATTTTAAAACCAGAATTATTTAAAAATTTAGAAATTATTATTTTTTAAAATGAAGTAAATCCAGAAGAGGTTACCCTGTTCTTCTGCTAATCCTTAGGAGAAAAAATCCTCAATGAACTCTGTCAGTCACAATACCCAACCTTGGGACCTCAGGCTTCTTGTTATGACAAACAAAAGCTTTCTTGGCTGCTAGGTTTTTGGCACTCTGAGCATACAGCAGAGGGTGAGGTCCTTGAAATGCTTCTGTGCTTCTGAGACTTGGTTTGTGGCCTCAACACATTTTTCACTTCAAGTCAGAACAAGACTCGCAGTCTCATGGTGCTCTCCAGAGCAGGTGCCCTCCTGCAGGCTGGGACTGAGCCGTACTCTGGGACAAAGCCTCAATCTAGGCAAATGCAAGACCAGAACTGGGGGGGATGTTGCAGACCCCATCTGTCCCAAATCTAGATGTAGCCCA
This sequence comes from Fulmarus glacialis, assembly GCF_000690835.1. Lineage (NCBI taxonomy): Eukaryota > Metazoa > Chordata > Aves > Procellariiformes > Procellariidae > Fulmarus > Fulmarus glacialis. The sequence goes on from NW_009209862.1 coordinate 5,284, forward strand.
AGTTAGCCCACCAGCAATGGGCTCTTGTTTTGTCTGTTCAATGGGAACTTTCTTCCTGAATGTCATGTTCAAGGGCTTTCTTACAGACATCAAACAAACTTCCCTTTCTGTGCAGTTGCCATACATGATCTTGGAAAGGAAATGTTCTAGGATGTCTTAAAATAAGGCTTTAAATATTACTGCAAACAGCAGTAAGGTAGTGGCCTTACATACCAAAGTCAAATAAGACAGCAAAACCAGAATTATTTTAAACAGGAAAACGAGTAGAAGGAAGAATTTGTCTGATTTCAATCTAATCAATAGGCTCTAAAGCACACACATAGAGACTCAATTCTTTATATGACTTTTAGAAAGCCTAAGACTTTTAGCAAAAATCTAAAAAATATAAATTTTGATAAAACATTTTCTTATATGTCTGCTAGGCTGCATCAGTTAGAAATACATTTTGGCTATGAATAATTAGTAGCTGTGTCACTGGGAAACTATTTTCTCTCCATAATTTATGTGCTGATGCCAACAACTTTGGGTTTGAGAGGGCAGGAGACCTGATGACAAAGCATTTTTGGACTCTTCCCTGCCCGGCCAGGAATTGAATTGCTGACTTTCAGAGTAGGTAGCACAGCTAATTTTGCTGAGGTTTTAACTGAAGTAGTAGAGAGAGGAGACAGTTGTTCATGGCTTGACTGATTGGAGATCATCTTTGCGAAGAATACCCAAATCTTTGCAGAATAAATCCTTTACTTTTCTGTTCTCTTAATGTATGCCCAATCTCCTAATTTCTACGGACAGAAATACTGAGTATTGAAATATTGAAATGAAATAGGTGATCTAAGGAAAAGTGTGGAAAAAGAATTCATTTTTGTGTATAGGTGAAGAGCAAATTACACAAGCAATTAATTAATTTTCTAAGTTGTGAGATGGAAGTATTTAGATTTTTACATCTAACATAGCTGCAAACTGGAATGTACAGCAGACATTTTGAAAAGTGTGCAATGCCATCAGTACCAAAATTCAAATGTTTCGTAATGACATGCATGCAGTTAAATTAAACTATATAAACTGTATCTTTTAAAAATAAATGAAATTATGATTAATCTAGAAAACTAATATCCTACCTTAGTCTTTGCTGTGCATTGTTGTTTTTCCATCAATAAATTGATTAAATGGCATTTAAAATAATTAAGGAAACACCTAGGTTTTAGTCCAGGCTTGGGCATACACAATGAGCTTCCACTGACTTAACAGAAGGTGGTGACTGTGTGCCCATACAAATGGGCTTGGAGTCTAGTAGTTCACAAGCAGCCAAGCCAAATTTTGTTAAACAACACTGAAAACCAGCAATCTTTTCTATAACAATAAATAATACATGAAAATGTAGCCTCAGGAGCTTAGAAAGGACTTAAGATGGTTCCCCTTATGAGTAATGCACAGGTATAGGGAACGCTGATGAGACTGCTTATTGTTCAGAGCTATGGCTTCAAACATTTTGGAGTCCAAGGCCATATGAAATGGCAAACAGTATTTTAATGAAGTGAGTTACTGGATATAGCAAAAGTGGAAACTTGTTGAAATAACTGCTGGAGAGATGGATATTTAAGACAGTTTAAAATTAAATCACCTCTAATCATTGTAGGGGATGTCCTCCTAAGCACACGGGGGACTTAATAGCACAATTCCCAATGAAAGCACAAGCACAGAACTTGGTGAGTTTAACTCTGTTTGCTTTTGAAATCTTTCTACTGTACGTGTTTTTTTTTAATTTCCAGATAGTCCAATGTCACTAAACTCTCCATACACTGATATCTTTGTCATATCAATATCTGCCTAGGAAAAAAACAATTAATATGAATATGTGGATCATAGCAAGTGCTTAGAAGGTTGCAACAAGCAGAATAATTAGGTAATTATTGTCTACTTATATATATGTATCAGTGATGTCTATAGTTGCATTACTTGTATCCATCTGTCTTTATATAGCCATAATTCAATGTGTTTCTATTAGAGGGATAACATCAAGAGCGGAGCCAAAATAAATATATTAAGTGGTATTATTTCATTGTTTATAATTGCATTATCACAAAACTTGAAGCTTGAAATATTGTGCTGGAGTATTTTACAGAAAGAAAGGAAAATTCCAAATCCTCCCCCCCATCAAGACTTCCAAAAGCTGCCTTTTAACTGATGAACTGTATAAATCTCCAGCAACATTGTGATTTTTGTTTCAGTAGCTTCTCCAGGGATTCATCATTGATGAATTTGTTCTCACCAGAAAAGCTAAATCCTACTCATTTAAAGATAACAGTATCTTCCACTAAAACTCTATCCACATGTAAAAAAGCATTACCCTGCCAATAGAAAACTGACAACATAATGAATCAACAATGAAACCTTAAGCCAGGAGAGCTTAAGGTGAATAAGTTTGTTTTGATTATAATTTATTCATGGATCAATCTAAAGGTAATTGAGCATATTATGAACTTAAAAAGGTGCTTGTTTCCTAATGGTAAAAAGTAGAGAGAATCCTCCACTTCAGGTTGCTGCAATTTTTATGGGCACACGAGCAAGTAGCCTAACTGGTAGAACAGGCTAGTGAACAGGCCAGTGCAATATGCATCAGACGACCCAGAGTTTATTTCTAACTTTGAAACTGATCTGCTCGTTATTCTGGGAAAGTCCCTGTATGTCTCCATGATGTAGTCACGGGTTGCTTATTTGGGAGCTGTCTCCAACTTAGGGGCTGGATGCTATCTACTGCTAGAAGACCCAGATTTCAGCTGGCACAGCTAGGTATCATCATAAACCAAAAATAAGCAACAGTCTCCTACAGCACTCCAGTGGATCTGAAGTATATCCTGCTGGTATATGCTGCTGAGATGGGGCATCAAAAAGAACACTGGAAAATAGCAATTGTCATAAAAATGATTTTCAGGGAGCAGTGGTCACAAGGTGAAGGAAGAACTTACATAAACAATTCTAGGGATCACTGGCTCATGGAAATTTGGGTTAGCAGTATCATTTAGCTATGAGGCAACACGTTTCAAAAATCGTTTCCCTCATGTGTGAAGAATTTCCCATACTGAATGTAATGTCATTATCCAATTTCTTTTATACTTGAGTGTTGCCTCCAGTCTGAGATATGAAGATGTGTATGCATTCATTCTCTAAATTCCTCTTCTGCACTTTCAACATGTAAACAATTTTAAGTGACACAGTGATGTCCCTCATGAATCTGGAAATGGAACTGAAGCCAAATTGTCTTATTCCACGTACTTTACATCCTTCAAGTGTAAATGTTTCTGCTTGCACATAGCAAAACTAGATGAGAACAAAAATGAAGACTGAAAAATGTCTGCTGCTAAAAGAGAGTTCAAATTGCTCTACTGAAATATTCTATCCTGGTTGCAGTAGAGATGCACCAAGCAAAGGCCCACATACTCTGTAGCTATGCAAATGGATGGATAATTGTCACACCAAAACTTTGCCATGTAGTGGCAAACACTAGTGTGTTCTAAAACACTAGTGTGTTTCAGAAATCAAACAAGAGGTGGCTGTTAATCTTCCTTCTCTGTGGCTTGTTTTTCTGAATAGGTCTTTCTCTGAAATTACTTAACCGACAGCTTTGCCTCAGAGAAGGAGAGAAGAAAGGAGGAGAAAATACAAATTCTCTAAAAGATTGGAAAGGACAAAGGTGGTCAACTACCTTCACAGAATCACCGAGTGGTTGAGATTGGAAGGGACGTCTTGAGACCATCCAGTCCAACCCCCTCCTCAGAGCAGGGTCAGCTACAGCAGGTTTCACCAGTTTGTCTATGAGGATGCTATGGGAGACAGTGTTGAAAGCCTTGCTAAAGATAACACCTACTGCTCTCGTCTCATCTACCAAGCCAGTCATCTCATTGTAGTAGGCTATTGAGTTGGTCAAACCTGGTTTTCCCTTTATAAATCCATGCTGACTACTCCCTTCCTACGAAGAACAGTTGATCTGTAGTTGGTTTAGCTATTCTCCCCAAATACCGCTCTCTTCTGTAAACATGCAGAAAAGCTGGGCTTCATCCCTTTGCTGCCTTGGCAGGACTACATCTGGGAAGGCTTCTCATTGGCTTCAGAGAACTGGGGAGACAAGCAGCTAGGCGGGTAAAAGCTAAGAGTGAAACAGCTTGGGAGGCTACACAGCCAAGTGACTACCTCAGACACAGTTAAAGCTATGAAGATTGCAGACAAGAATGTATAGCTTTGAAGAGGGTAATAGGTGAAGCAGGAGCCCTGAAAGTGGGAGCATGGTATGGAAAGGCAATCAGATAAGGAAAACATTAACATTTAAGCAAGGTAGACAGCTGCCCTCACCTAGGAGCTACAAGAATTTAAATCAGGTTTGTATGGGTCATTTTATATGCCCTCAGCACAAAGGTTTTAGTAATGTTTGACCCCCATTTGTTCATGTGGAAAACTTCTATATTTGATGTATAAAGTTTTCCAGAGAAAGCGGTTTCAATTTTAATGATTTTTTTCCAGTTTATTCTGAATCCTTTGAGTTTATTTTTTCCAAAATCTAATGTATTCAGAATGGCTGCATATATCTAGAATCCTTATTACATGCTGCACGTACAGGTGGCCTTGACCATACTTTACACTGCGCAACAGTTTCCATTCAGTGGTCTGCCTCCACCCTCTTGCAACTTTACAATAAAAAAAAAAAAGATTACTAAAGTTTCCTGAAGTGGTATCTGCTTTCTTCCTTGTTCTCAGAGAATACAATGAAACACGACTCCAACATTTCCAGAGAGGAAGAAAACACAAAGTCCCAGCACCAAAGAACAGCAACAGTAACAACAACAAAACCTTGTCACAACGTCAAGGTAGCTTGTGCTCCTTCTGGGAAAAAAAACCCAACCCAACAATAAAGCCAAAAGCTGAATTCTGTTCCTCTGAAGGTGGCAAATAACACACATATTCATATTCATAGATATATGGAGAGAATATTTTGCACAAGCTTTCCCCACTAATCGGGTCAACCGCTTAACTAATGAAAACTAAGTATGTATGGCAATGGAGAAAGTGAAGCTGCTAATTCTTATTCTTTTAGACGTTCTTACTCTTTCAGACATTCAAAGCTAAATTCTCTTAAATAGCTGCTCTTCTCTGTGTCAGTCTGGCAATGCTAACGTATGGGCCCTTCCCATACACTGGGATGAAGGAGTCATCAGATGGCAGTAGGGTTCACATCAAGCCCTCCAGCAGGGAATCCTGTGAGAGTCCTCCCCATGGCACGCGGGCAGGCAACGTGCCATGGAGAGGACGGGGTACTTCACTCTATCAGTTTCCATCTGATAGTGAGCTTCTTGGGCCAACACCAGTTGTTACAGCCCCCAGAGCTGCTGTAGTTACATTAACAAGAAGCCGCACAGAATTTGTCCCTTGTATCAAAGGGCTCTCACGGCTCTGTTTCTTAGAGCTGAGACATTACTGGCATCACTGCCATTGTTAGTGATGTGGAAATGCCTTCAAAATAAAGGACAGAACACAACAATTCTTCAGAAAAAAATGAACTCTGCCTTTTAGTTATTTTGATTTTTTTTCTTGAAACTTTTATTTGCTTTGTAAACAGCGCTGTCTCAATAATCTGTAATTACTGCACATACACTTGTTCCTGTAACCTCTGCTCCCCACACTGCATGTGTATATACCGCTGCGTTTAGTTACTCAACTATTCTGCCCGCTCTTTGGACCATGATTATTTAAAGCGGGTGAGCTAACCCCCAGCCCTGCAGTAATTCTGAGACTAAATGGAACATTAATGTGTGTTCTAGGAAAACATATTGCTGTGACCTCACCATGAAATATATAGTACCGTGCTTGAGCGTGCAGATAAAACCATTATTTAAAATAACAATTATTTCTTCTTTCATCATTTTTCTAACACTGATGAAATTTTTTCTACTAGCTCAAAATCACGAACAAATTATTCTTCATGTTCTACCTCAAATGTTTGGTTTTTAGCAGCTTATATATACCAAGTGAAGGAAGAGATTTTAGGATTATAGGCTTACTATAGTGCAGCAAAAACTTACATTCTACAAATGTACTGAAGTCATGAAATATTAATCAATAAAACAAAAAGGAGTTAATATTTGAAGCAAGCTTAGACATTTACAATCAAAAGCTAGGATGACATAGATGATAAAGAAAATGTTACCTTCTGGGGTGAAGAAAAGAAGATACTGATACACAGTACTGTGCTACTTCGTGAACATCTGGCAGTCTGTCACTTAATAGACAACAACATCTTCTCTAAACAGAAGAGACTTGAATTCATCAGGGATTCCTGTAGTACAGTATGTGCTTAACTTAAGTACCTGCTTTCTGTGATTTCCATAGATTACCATATTCATGACACTGTGGAGTGAAAGCATTCTTCTCACTCTAACCAGAACATGCAAAAGAAATTAAAACATTGGCAGGCACTTTGTCTCCAGTTTGTTGGACATGTGAGGAAAGGACTTTCCACCCATTTATGCAGATGAAATTCTGTCAGCTAAGCAGCAGCATAACAAAGATGTCAGCAGAATGGCTATTAACAAATATCTGTCAGGCAAGCAAATATAACTGTATTCAAATGCATTTAGGAAACGTGGATCAGTATCAGTTGAGCCTTAGTATTGGAAAAAACTTCATGCAAACAAAATTTTGTACTTCTACTGGTACAGAAGTAAAAGCACATCAGTCCAGTATTCATATTTTCATGTGTATCTATATACCATAGTGTATATATATCCATACATTCAGCTTATGCGCTTATCATACCAATGTTGTAAATTACCTGATCATATGAAAAAATGACATTGCTAGATACTTTCACCGACCTTCTCCTCCAAGCTGGCTGATAACTGAGCTGTTCAGAACAACCCTAAAATCATCCATTCCTTTGGATTTAACCATCCTCTTTCTGGGGGTACATATTCTGAGGAGATTGAACTCTAGCAGTACCTAATAACTGTCTGTTTTCTAGGTCCTTTCAAAGAAGTTTCAGAGGTGCTAGCTAGACAATTAAAAGGGAAAAATAAGTCTTTTCTTACAACTATGAGAAAGCATTAATATCCTTGCTGCCTTGGCTACATTAGTGGTTACCAACCGACCTGTCAATCATAGATGCTGCTGACCCAGCAAGGTGAGTGGAGCTGTATAAAGCTGAATTTGCTAATTCCACTTGTGCTAAATGAACTGGGTCAGCTACCAGGAGCAGCCTAGCCCTGTTTATAGAACTGTGAAGCCCCATGAAGCTGCATTTAAACTGCCTACATGACCCATGTGAACCTGTTCAAAAGCTCCTTGAGGAACCTGACACTACCACGCAGCCCGAGGGCAAATACACCCTGTGGGCAGAATGAGGTGAAGTGCACGCTATCTACATCCTCCTTAGCTCTCCCACACTCTGTTCCAGCATCTTCCTGGTGGAAATACAGCTCTAGACACCCGGCAGTATTTAGACATAGAAAGTCTATGTATGCACCATGGACATATAAAAAATACACAGTCTAATCAGTCATGCCCATCAAATTCGTGCTCTCAGGGGAATGGGAGACTAGGCAGAGAGGGCAACCAGCAACCACCCCTTCCAGCCTCTGGAAGAAACCAAGATTTTTAAAGCCACTCTATGAGGCTTTGAGTACATTCAGTAAAATAACCACTGCTGCCACTGTGTGCAAAGAAAAGTGCATTTTCACCATTGCTATATGTGTTTTAGCTGCAAATTTACCTATCAAATACTTTTTGCTAACAGTTAAACCTTGCACAAGTGGTAAGAGCAGACACTTTTTTCATCTGCTGGAACCTTTGCAGATTTTTGGTTTTTTTTTTGGTTTTTTTTTTTTAATTTTTTTTTGTTTATCCTGCCTTTTTGTTTTGATGTATTTTTTTTGCATGGAAGCTTCAAATTTATTACCAACTTGCCTATACTGTAAACAGCATATCATTTTAATATATCTAGAAATAAACTCCGCTTTCCCTTGGTATATTACACATCACATAACTATACATACATTATTGCACTAATAGATCACTTAAATGCAAACCACTGCTAATAATTCCTAAGCAAACCTTCTTCCACTTCAGATTCATTGTAATCCATCTCTTACGGCAGATGAACTACAGTACTTCTCCTCCTCCTGCACAGACTGCAATGCTTTCCCTCATTCGTCTCTCACACACAGTAATCCTTCCATCTCTACTTCACACAATCCTAATTTAAATGTAAAGAATTCAGTGCAGACAAATGAGCTCTAGTCAACTCTTGCAGTTATGACCAGGGAGCCTACCATTGCCTTTTAGAGTCTTCAAACTCAATAATACAATGTTTTTTATCATCACCTCAATAATCTAAACTCACTAAATTTCATGCTAAGAGTTATAATACAAATAGCTCTGGTATTAATAGTGCTTCCATACCTAGATAGTCAAAACTCCCACTTCAGTTGGCAAGAGGTAGGATGAGAAAATGCTGAATGCTCTCCTATGAAGAGTTTGGGTATTCTGGTTTGATTAAGGCCTTCCAACAGTTTTGAAGATGTGACAAATCAACACATAACATATGACATTAAAAAAATCATGAGAATATAGCCAGATGGTAAAATTGGAATGGTCCACTGAAAGACAGTGATGATGAAGAATTTTGATCATTTGAAGTTATTAAAACTTCTAAACAGATCTGAAAAGAAATAAGTAATTGCTAAACTATTTAAAATGAATTATATCAAACTTGTCTTATGAATAAAATGTCAGTAACGTATCACAAAAGTGATATCTTCACTAAACTGATATAACTGCTTCCTGTATCATCATCAAGCAGTGAGGAATGTCAATGCATAGGTACCAAAGTAATAGATGCTATAGAAAAACCTAATGTAGACAAACAGAAAAGTGCTCATTAGAATCAACCTTCCAAGACCCCCACAGTGCCTCTCTTGCATATTTATCTGTCTTTATAACAGCTAAAATATAATATCTAAAGTATCATTATATTCTGAAAATGACATTACAATGGTCATATATTCTAAAATGCTAATTTGATTAGATTTTCACTCAAGTCAATCAGAGGAAGAATTTGATTTTTAAAAATCTAATGTGCAAATCATTAGAAATACAGATCACAGGCATACGTCACTGTATTTTTAAAAATTACCTTGTTTTAAATTACTACAATAGTTTTAAAATGAGTTCTGATCATCTTGTTACTACAAGACTTCACTGATTTGTATGCAGTTAGGCTTGCGAGCATATGCATTCAGCTTGCCCTCTGCTATTAAATATAACCACAATCACATATTGCTTCAACAGGCCATCCACTTTTTCATTGGTTATGTGCTCCTCACAGATAAACAATGGAGATGATACATAAACATTTCCTTTACATATCACTTTGCACTGTGTACTCATTGGGCTATTTTGCAGGTCAAAAGGATTGGCATGGCACAACAAACTATAAAATTTATACTTGCAGAGAAACTCCTGTCCTGATCCTACAAGCTTTGACGCGTGGCTGACCTTTAAACGTGCAAGTAGTTACACTGACTGAAGTTAAGCTCCGTGCAGCAACTGGGGGAACCGGGACCATGTCTCACTGGCTGATCATAACCAGCCCACTCTTCTTGGACATGCACACACAGTTCCACCTGACTTCATCACAGGAGTTACGATGAAAGATAAAATGGAGCATACAATACACACCTCTTTTGCATTGTTTGAAAAAACTGTCATGTCTTCAGCTGTTCTGCACCCAGATAGTTCCAGATAACATAACTCTTCACGGATGAGTGATCATGCAAACCCTACAGAGCTTCGCTACTCAAAAACCTGCCATATTTTAAAATCTCATCCTCATTTAAATTGTAAAAACAAAATTATTTTTATTTCTTGACATAATTCATCTTGTTAAAGTTATGCCAGATATTTATAGTGATTCAATCTACAGCTCAAAAAAAAAAAATCTATAGCCATTTTGACCGTAGGACAGAAAGGGAAACAAAATTTTCTATTTAGTGCAGCTTCTCTACATAAATGCTGTCTTCAACAGCGGCTGCTGCTATAAAGGTCACAGATGACATAATTTATATTATTATAGATAATCCGTGTCAACTGTCTGCCTGACTTTTTTTTCTCCATATTTTATAGAGGTGCTGCGTATTCTGATGGATAAAGCTCCTAGGAGAGCTTCAGTCTGAGCAGCTTACAAAGGCAGGAGCAGACACCACACAGGAGAGATTTGCTGCTTCTCCTCAGGAAGGCTGGGACCATTTCCTGCCTCCAGAGAGGATGCCGTGAGTGGTCCTGCAAGAGCAGTAAGTCTGTTCCCAAATATCTTTTGTGTGCAGACCACTTCGGCGAGCCACGACACCACAGTAGGACAAACTGCTTCCTATCAGGTGTGCACCTGGAGCAGAGCAGGCGGGGAGATGAGGCAGGGTAGCAAAATGCAGCTTAGCTACATGGGCTTCACGGAAAACCGTGGCACAAAGCCAGCTCACAGCTGTGAAGTATTTAAGCAGCACTTGATTTTGCTGCAGATAGAACAGGGTTGCCCTCCCATGCCCCATGGTGTGGTGGTGCATTCCCTGCCCCGCTCGTTGATCTCAGAAATCCCCATGAAACCTCGGCCTTGGTGTACTGAGTCTGGTGGTTGAGCACTCCTTGACCATATCAGAAACTGCATGGCTGAGGCTGGGAACGTACTCCCACTGCCTGGCCCAGGTGCCCTCTTATCTGAGTTGTAGCTCAGTTGTAACACCACTGAAACCTTCAGAATTTTAGTCACTACCGCCTTGGACTGTGGCCAGGATGGAAATTTACAGATGACTAAAGTCAATCATCTTGCGCACCTATAAATGGTGGTCCTAAGTGAGACCCTTGGAGCTCTCCTGGACCGCAGCGGATTGCGCCCAGCATCTCCCTCTGAGTGAAACGCTCCTCAGAGTTTGCAAACTCTCAAGTTTGCGATATTCGGAGGACCGACACCAGCTGGTACGGGACCTGGGCTGCAATACTCCTCGAGGCTCAACCCTTCGCCCGTTCAGAAATGCCAAGACATTTTACATGAGTATTTCACTGAACTTGAGAGGGATTTTTAACAGGTGTATCTTTGTGTATTTACCCATCTTTACATCTGTGTGTGTGTGTATTAATGGAAGTACCTGCTAGCAAATATAGTGTGCTAAAATCTTATGATCTATCTTAAGGTTGTGAACGAACCTTAGACTGCTGCTAAACACATAATCTTTAGACATATACCGCTGACCAAGTCTGGGACTAGGGGTAGGTCCAGCCGGGTCTTCTCTGAACCTCGTGATTCAACGGGAGGGTGTCCCTTAACCTTTTCGTTCTCGGCCTCTGTATAAATCATCCCAACTCAGTTCTAGCACGATACCCTGGCTTCGGCTGGGATAGAGTTAATTTTCTTGCTAATAGCTGGTGTGTTTTGGATTTAGTATGAGAATAATGTTGATAACACGCTGATGTTTTAGTTGTTGCTAAGTAGTGTTTACACTAGCCAAGGACTTCTCAGTTTCCCACGTTCTTTTCCTTTGTATGCTTCATCCGTGTAGTAAGTGTTAGAGTGAACCTTGCCATCGAACTCCGCTAAGTCGCGCTTTTATAAATTTCTATTAAAATAACTTTCTGCTAATACCGTCAACAGTGATTCTTTGAGCAGCCTCTAAACCACTCATTTGCGACTTTATTACAGATGTGGATAACAAGCAATTTAATTTTTCGTGATTACTTACAAAAACATGGAATAAGCCTGAGTCCCAAATTCTCAGATGAATGGGCTCGTGATAATTGGCATGATTGGGAAGCTGTGGAAAAACAACTAAACGCAGCCAGGGGCCATATAAGAAATGGAAAAGGAAAAGGAATTATCTGCAAAATGTTAAGCACCTGTTTAGAAGCTGCTTGTCAGTATAGGAGGAATAACAATAGAACGGAGCAGGACTTAAAGGAAGAAATAGAAGGTAGAAAGGCAGCCGAATTAATACTATCTTCGAAAATTGAGCAGCTGCAGAAACAGTTACAGGAGGAAAAGGAGAAAAAACGGAAGTTGGAAGAAAAGGTTGAGCTGATGCTTATGCGAGTTCCCAACCCCCCCGACATTGTCCTACAGATTAGGAAATTAGTTGTATCCCCTGAAGAATGGGATGGAAAGATGTGGGGTGGCGATGATAGTGAACCAGGGGAAAACGATACTTTATCCCCTTTGAAGCCCCTGGAATATGAAGCCAGACCTATTATAAAAACAGAGGACACTACTGGACCTCGGGGTGGAGCAGGAGATCATACCCAAAAGGTGACCGCATTCGATCCAATTCAGATGGCTAATTTGCAAGAACACTATGGGTGTAAGCCATACAAAACTGAAACTGAGTACTTATGGCTAGTGTGTCTAACTGGAAGAGATAGAATCTTGCTAAACGGTGATGAAGCCAATGGATTTTGGGGTCCCGGTGTCTTCTTAAATTCTGGCCCTGATCCCCCAAAATGATCACCACTCGATAACGAGTAGGGTGGCATACTGGGCTGGTGGAATAGATATATTGGAGAGAGGAGAGCCTCTATCAATACCCATTAGATCCTTGAACGAGCTCTCCACAGCTATTACAAAAGCTGCCTGTATCCAGGCCATGCATGAGCATGCCCCTTGTAATGCTCCCATATCAGCAACTCAGGATCATACCATGTTGAAGCCATTAATTAAAGGAGCCCCTGCTATACTCAAACCTTACCTCATTGCGAAATGGAGAGGAAATTAGGAGAGACACAGAGCTTAATGCCTTATTGGCTGTAAGGGACATTGCTGACAGACAGGAAGAAGCAGCATGCCCTTGTGGTTACTGGGGGGTGCTAGTTCTGGCTTTATAAAATGCTTTCTAATAATTGATGGTCACTTTGTGTTCGTATCGCTTCCTGCCTTTAAAACATAAGGATTGAAGTTTTCACTTGCACGCATTACTCCAGTATGTCTCAGCTGGGCTGCTCCTACACTCTGCTGGCGGATGTAGAAGCCTTTTTGGAGGAGTTGTATTCTACATATGCGTCACATAAACAGTAGCGCCTCCTCCACCCTGCCTTGTGTGATATAATGGCCTCGGCATTTGCATGCTGCAATTGCTGCACCATGGGATATTTTGTACAGCTCCTTTACATATGGGAAGACTCCAGCGAATTACAGCAGTTGTATTCATAGCGTGCTTTTGTTTAGTAATCACTTCAGGAGACTGTACAGATCTGAAAAGCATGGAAAAGTATTGTGAGATGGTTTATGAATCCCACTGATCTTCAAACTGACTTACCCATTTTCAGGTGGGGTCTATCCTGCATGGTTTTCACTTTTTAGGAGCTGGATAATAGCCTTTGGGAGGTCAGCAATTATCCCAGTGCTCCAGGAGTCAAATGCAATTTCATCTCATTTCATTTTAGATTTATTGCCTTGGTCATTTCAAGCAGATAGATGAGAATGTAATCATGATCAGCTATAGCTTTTGCTGTTCTGTTTCTGCATCTATACAGCTATGGCAGCGATCCCAGCCAACCCCGTTAGTTCTTCTTGCTGATACTGCTGGCATTCTTCTAGCACAGGTTTGATCTCAAATTGCATTTTCTTTCACCTGTATCCGCCCTAATGGATGCTCAAAAGGTACTGACATAGTTACTTTCTTTAATTCTTATATCTAATACTTTTGCAAATATATGAGTATCGCGTCAGAAACTGAAACTACCTTTACTTTTTTAAGATGGAAAGCATATTACCACCTGCAGGTCCGTATAATGCCTTGTTGAATTGCTAAAAGACTATGCATATATACAGCTTCCCACCTTCTCTACAGCTGGCTTGCTGCCCATCTGACCTGTGGCTCTGGAAAACCTCAGCAATGAGACTTATGCCCTCCTTACTTTCACTTGCCTTATTGCTTTTTCTCTGAGTGCAGAGGACATTCTATTAAGCAAGTGCTCTCCTGGCTGCATCGCTGTATCCACTTCCAGCTCTCATCTGCCTAGAAGACATCCCAGACCTTTAAAACACCATGCAGATACTTTGCCATAGGGGTATTATGGCTTACTACCTATTTGAGCTAAGTTTTCTGACTTGTTGTATGTAACTTTTGTGAATTGTTTGCCCCAGTTTAGTCACATGCTTCATTCATTCACTTGATTTAGTTAAAAGCAGAGTACTTGTGTGTTACCTGTATTTCCTGGTATTTTAATTCATTCAACTTTTCTTGGTAATTTACATTGTCCTGCTGGTATTTTTATTGTTCTATTTTTTAATATTATGCTGTATGTTTTTGTCAGCAGTTTTATTCTCACAAAATGCCAACAAAGTCTCTGTTATCTAGCATTTACTGATGTTCAGCTGTCCAGCTGGCATTCAAACTCTTGTCTGCTTTTGTGCTGCTGCTCTTATTTTAAAGTTCATGCTTGTGCAAATGGCACCAAAAGTTTATTTTTGGTCTTGTGTAGTGCATCAAAGTCAGATATGTGCAAAATTACATTTTCTGAGTCAGTTTGTTTTCCTGATGTGGTGCATTTTTTCTTTTTGCTATTGTAAGCAAGCTTTGGCAAAACAATTTTCTTGCGAATGCAAAGAATCCCATATGCGAGACAATTACCAGTACATTTTTCTTCTCTGCTTTGTGCTAATGCATTTATGTTTGCACAAAATTTTTCCTTGTCTATGCAAACATTTTCTTTTCTGAGTGGTTAACGGCTTCTGTCTCTGCTCCACTCTCCAACCACTGATGGTTGGCTTTGGCTTGCTCACTAACTGTGCACATTAGTTCTGCGTTGCTGAAATGCTGCTGCATGAGCTCTTCAGGTGCCTCTACATTAGTGTTTTAGTTTAGATCAGGAATATACCTTTGAAGTGAATCTCCTGATTATCCCCACATACTGCACTTTGGTTCTTATAGCAGAGCAGTCTCAGAGAGCACAAACTGGATTTTATTTTGGATGAAATGAAACCTGAATGTGTGCTCCAGGAGTGCACATAAAATGAGCTCCAGCTGCTAATGGGCATTTAGCCCATGAAACCAGACTAGAGCTAGAATACAGTAAAAAACGCTGGAATGCGTATTGTCTGGACACCAGTCTGCAGTATCAACCATTTCATTCTGCAACTCCATTCCTATTTGGCCTATTTGTCTGCACTACTCAATGTAAACATAGCTTCTGAGTGCTCTCATTTGAATCACTGCAACTTTGTCCCACCTACAAACTGAATTAATCCATTAGGATGCAATGAACTCATAGGTCAGCTGTTTTATAACATTTGGAAAGACAGTGAGCTATCATTTTTTTAGACTGTCCATACTTGGATAATACATATATACACATATATATTAGTCACACCATACAAAAATATGTATATTAGTCACACATTTATATTACATTATTGTATTTTAGATAGAAGATATTTATGGAGATTTTCTAAAAATTCTCACTGGTTTTCTTGATTTTGGAGCCTCAGGCTGAGACCTCTTTTTCCCTGTGCAATTTTCACTAACATGCAATATAGCTCATTTTTATATCCATCTGTCCATCTTTCACGCCCACTCACATACTACTATAATCACTGCTTTCTCTTTTTTTTTTCTTTTTTTTTTTTTGAGTCTTTTTGCAAGACACTCTATATCCAGTCTATATCCACAGTAGTAAACCAGTGTCTGGGAGTGTTCCTGGGCACAAGGATGTTGTCATCTATCCTAACAAAGCATTACAACATTTTCTTGCCTGCTTTTGGCCTGTGCTGACTATCAGTGTCCCAGGCAATTCCTGGAGAGTCTTTGGAAATCGGCATGCTCCAGGAGCCATTCCCAGCAGGCAGCCTGCCTGCAGCCAACCTGCTTTGGAGACTAACAGCTTCTGATCATCGGCACAGGCTGCTCGGTGCCAGCTGGCCTAAGCACCTAGGAATATTCCCGGGCACATTTCATTTGAAAGTACAGACATATCTCTCCTTTCTGAAGTTAGGTGCCTGTAGGAATCTAGTCACTTCTGATGTCAGTGCCCAGGCAGAACGAAGTAAAACAGTGTAACATCCAACTAGTTTTAATAAACACTATTCTCTGTCATTAGGGACTTTCCGGAACTAGAGTTACAAAGCTTAATGCATAACCATAAAAAGTATGTCCTAGTGTGGAGTTATTTATCACAGATATCACTGCATTTTTTTAACATTTAAGGACATCTCTTTTGTCTTTTTTCAAAAATAGAAGTACCAATATAGCTTTAAAAAGCCAAGAAAATAAAAAATGTTCCAGCATGAGCCAAAGTATGAGCTGTATCTTCAACCTAGTCTTAAAGCAAGCTCCTGCACCAGGTGTGTCCTTAAAATAAATGATTTCTCCCTTCTACAGCTACTTTACACCACACAGGATTCCTTTCACACTCTGCAAAATGCTGTAGTCTTAATTAGGAAGCGAAGCAACCTCAGGATGCTATAAAGTTTTCTTTTCAACACTTTAACTGGTATCAGTGACACTGATACTGACACTGGTACAGACAGATCACAAAATCATAATATTTTGATTTAACTCTCCTTTCTAAGTGAAATAACAGCTTTAAAAAGTTAGTGTTGATGATTACTTCCACGGGAACTCAGCTTATTTAATATAATTTGCTACCAATTGTTTTTTCCTTAGGAAAGCTTTGCTTCAAAGTCTTTAAACATTTTCCCAATAGAAATGAGTAGATTTGGGGGTTCACTGACTCCTTTTTATAACAGTGAAACTGATCTGAGATATGCCAAATACTTGGCAGGTCCTAATGACCCTACTGAGAAGAGTATGGATCATATCTGAAGACTAGCCCAGACACCTATTTCCTCTCTTCAAGAATGAGAAATACCTTGAGAATTCTGGTTATAATGTCTTACTTTTTTCTGAAAATAATACAAATTGAATATGCACAGAATCAGTCTGGGCAACAGAACTGGGGACTAATTTTCATTTCCTTTCAGTATTTAATTAGGTTTCTTGAGCCTGCCTCTGAGTGTCTCTGTTTCTGTTCCAGAAGACAAAAGAAACGAGATAAAATGGACACTTGTTTCATATTGTTGTTTGCCCTTGCAAAGGATTTATGTCACCTTCGTTATTAAAATATCCCAGCAGTGCCTGTTAACTAATGAACTCCACCTGTCTTGCATGGCTCACTTGCTCTCTCATTCTCATTCTTCGTGTATGGGACAGGCTGCTTTGTTTTGGTAAGATTTTAGTAATTTTCTTCCTATTAAAACAAAAGCAAGCAGCAACATAGATACACCTCTGCATAGAGATGGCAAAGTTGGAAAAGTGCCTTTTACTCTCAGGGTGAAAGGCAAAGGCACTAACTGAGTCTTAGGTCCTGTGGGAGCTTGTTCCACAGTTGTGGACATGGCCCTACGCCAACTCAGTCACCTTACGCAGCAGTATTATAAAAAGAGCATTGCTGAAAATCCAGCAAGCACAAGGAGGGAATGGAGTCATGGAGTATAGTCTTCCCCTGGGGTTTAAGCTAGCATGTAAGATACAAAGCATCTTTGGTACTGACAGTGCTGAAAAAAAGAGCCAAAAGCTGGTTTGTTATTCTGTGCCGGGATGGCCCATCTAGGGCTTCCATGCCACCAATACTCCTCTTTGCCAGCACATGCAGGGAGCCAGGGAAAGAAAAGAAAAATAAGAAGTGAAGGCCATACAGGAGGTCAGTGCTGCTTCTGAGATGGAAGATAGATCTTTCCTTCAATGTGTGCCAAACCTTACAGCTGAACTGCTGTGTCAGAAAATGCTGGGAATCCAGCCTAGAAAATGGAGGGAGGATGGGCTGGTGTGCCTACAGCAACTTAGGTTTCTGAACAGACATGCTGCAGCATTTCCTGCAAGCTGAAGTTTTCCAGAAGATAATTACAACTGCTGCTACTTCATACTTTCCTTTCTTTTACCTCTTAGTAGAAGGTAAATCACAGTAATATAAATCCTTCTATATAAATGCAAAGGAGAGCTAAAAATGAAATTGATGTTGCAATTTTAATTTACCACTTTCATTGTTGTTAATTTATACGCAAACAGTGTGCCATAAGTTTCCCCTGGAAAATAGTTTAATTCCTTTCAAGCATCCCCCATGAAAACCAGATACAGACACTCTGATTTTCATGCCGTGTTCTT
This sequence comes from Fulmarus glacialis, assembly GCF_000690835.1. Lineage (NCBI taxonomy): Eukaryota > Metazoa > Chordata > Aves > Procellariiformes > Procellariidae > Fulmarus > Fulmarus glacialis. Next base: position 23,463 of record NW_009209862.1, read on the forward strand.
TGTATGTCTTAAAAGACTTCTTATTTTTTGTAAGTTGGGGAAAAGAACATATGCCTGTAGTGAGACAAAGCAAAGCAGGTTTCAACCTTTATCTGAAGTTTCTGATTGCTGTGATAAGGGGTGAAGAATAATTTAAGATACCACCAGCTGTAATAGATCACAGTAAAATTTACAGCCTTTTTTAAAGTCTTACTGTTCTTATGTATGTAAAAGCCATCAGGGGCGCAAACAAAGTTGAACTTTTTGGCTGAGCTCACTTCACAACTAGCACCTTGGCTCCAGCACAGATCACTAAGCTACACGTTAGCTTTCAAAAATTCCTCCAGAACTTAAGCCCAGACAAACACAACAACATAAAATTTTCATCGCCAGCCTGCCTCTGTTACAGCACGTTACATGCAGTGGTCAAGACCGGGCCATAAGGGTTACCAGGCTTCAGCACAGCAGGGTTCATGGTTCAGGGTGGCTGGAACAGAGCATCTCCAGGCCTGGACTCACAGCGCAAGATGGGCAGAGGGTGGCAGGAGGGCCACAGAGGGCGAGCCAGGAACATTGTAGGAAAGAAAGCCCTGAAATATTTTGAACTTCTTTGCAACTATTTCTGAGACATTCTTTCCATGGGAAAAGTTCAAATGTCTAGTACTCCAGCTGATTTTGGAGGGGAAAAAAACCCCATTCATTGGAATGAAAACTTGGAGTTGTAGAAATTTCTGTCTGGGATAATGTAGGTAAGCTATGCTACCCAAGTCAGCAGACTTTCCTACTGTCCATCTTCACCTTTAAGATGACCGTTTGGTATATTATTCACTTCTAAATAGGAAAAAGAGGGCAGTACTATGGAGAGCAATCGTGTTGTTTTCTCTGCCAGGTTTCCAGAGAAAGGGGCCATATTTTGGGTTGAAACTGATTTCAGATTAAACAAAGTATCTGTAATTTGGTCATCACCATTATTGTACTATTACTTTCATTGTAATGCTACTTAATTACTTAACATTTCAATTTATATGAGTAAAAACTTTCATCTCTGAACTAGAAATAGTTCCCTAAAACGAAGTAAAACTTTTTCAGAAGATAAACATCAGAAGTCAGTTTTGTACTGATAGAGCTAAAACTACGTAGTCTTCAGCAATGTACTGAAATTAGTTAAGTGTTTAAGCAAATGTTTACAAGTACTGTTAAAATTCTTAATTTTCTTAACTCTAAAAAAGAATTCTATCCCTTCATGACTGTAAATGCCAAGTAGAACCCAAATGCAATAAAAAACCATCCCAGCCTAATATTTTAATTCAGTTGTTCAATAATTTCTATTTCTTTGAATTATTTTTACTTTATTATACTTTTATAATACCCGCAAATATATCTATAAAACTTTACAGCCCTTTTCCAACAGCATATGGTGTGTGTTGTGAAGAGAAGCATGTTTATGAGCTGCAAGACAGGAAGAAAATTAAAGTACTCTTATGGGACTGAGGCAGGGAGAGTTGACTATGGTTATGAGCTGAGATTTTGATGTATCCACCACTACCTATCTAATTCTTGAGTCTCCAAGTTTTCATTGCAATTGCATTATAGAATTATCTTGTACAATCTCTCAATGCGTGAAACTGAAAGCAAGTTATGTTGTGACACTGTCCTTTTCACAGTAGCAACTGAGAATATCCTGGCTAAATGAACAAAGCTAGCCTTGAATGAATTTAAAATTAATTTTAACTGAACTAACATTTATTCCACTAGAGATGTGGAAGCAAATATTCAATGTACCTAGGTGACTAGAACCATTTGTCATATCCTGATCCAATTCCAGTCTCTAAATGAATATCAGTCAGTTGGGATAGGATCTAACAGCAGAGGCTTACTTGTCTTTGAGCTAGATGGGCTTAAATGTGGCTTGCCACAGTTCTCAGTTCTGGGTTTCTAAAACGAACTTTCAGGAACAACCTCCGTGGCTGACACTATTTTTGGAGAGAGTGACCACACGAGGTGGTCACATCAGCTGTGGGATCCAAGCTTTTGGAGTCCTCTACTCTTTCCTGCATCCCTGACTCCAGCAAGGCAGAACCTTGCTGGAGTTTCAGGACACACCTGCAGAACAGCTGAGAAACATGAACATAACAGAACACTTCTTGCATATGCATGCACATAAAATGGCTGCACATACTTTTTTTCCTTTCAAAAAGCTCAAAAGCATTGGATGACATTTTGGATGAATGCCTCAACCCCTTCAGTCTGACCTCCTCACCCCCAGGAGCAGTAAGCCTGGTCAGTATTTCACTTAAACTCTTTGCTCCCTCTGGAAAAGGAATGGTCTCCCTAGTTGAGAGAGCATATGCTTTTGGAAACAGCTTTCTACATCTTTTTTTGACTGTGTGTTTAACTGCTTGTCCAGCTTTCAGTGTCTGAACCACACTAAGCTACTGGGCAGGAAAGCGTTCATCTGCCCCAACACAGGTCTCTAGTGCCATGCTCCAAGATCCAGACATGCACAGATACCTCAGATACCTGTAAGGTCTTACACCATCTGGAGGCAAATAAATCCCACTCTGAGTGTGTAACGTTCAACTATTCCAATGTTCTGATATCTAACTTCAATGCTTACGGTCAGGGACTTCACTCCTTGTGCTGGAGACTCCTAAGGGCAATTCAGCCAGTCAGATACTGTAAATTGAGATCTCTCTCCGTGGATGAGCTGGGGATGGTATTTGGACAGTTAAGTTGGATGCTTACAATAGACTGTGTTAAGACTCCACTGCAAAATAAATTCTCAGTTCTGCACTAAAAATTATATTCCCAATGCGTGCTGTATTATGAACCAGTACTCATACAGTCAAAATAGTGGTCATGACTTCACACAGGCATCCCCTCCCAAACTGCCGTTTAGGAACTAGACAACTAAAGACACAGACTGGATGGGAAGGAAATTATTTTTTTAAATGGAGGCAGAGAGGAAGACTTCAAGCTTTTCAGACTGCACGTTCATCACTCAAATGTTGTTATAAATGCCTTTGCAAACAATTCACACTATGTAGACAAAAATACCTCAGTGATAAACAACAGAGAAATAAATTAAGTCCTATGGAAAAATGTAAACACTAAGTTTCTCCTCCATCTGCTTTATCCTGGTATTAAGTCCAAAATCGAGCAGCAGGCACAGAAGCCCACCCACAGACCAGGCACTGAAAGTAAAAAAACAAGCTATGACAAAATTGCTAACAAAATGGCTGCAGTCTATCAAATGAATGATTACAACTTTGTTGTGAAGAGAGAGAGGGCAGTTCTGGAGCGTGAGGCATTTATTAGCCCTGCTCTGTACCACCCAGAATGGCAGCTCCGAGAGACCATGTCAGTCCTTGTGGGTGCTCTTTTATAAATATTGATTACGAAAGGCACACTCATGCTACAGTCGCCACAGGATTTCTTGTTGCTGCTGCTTTAATGGGTAAGTTTAGAGGTTTCAGAATATCATTTATGCTAATGTAAATGGCATGTGAGTTGTTTACAGCTTAATGACACATTTTTAGTAAAAGAGAAAATGTAGATATAGTTGTGCTTATAGAGCTTTGTGGGTTTACAATGAGCTTTCTGGTTTTCAATTTACAAATGGAAAGTTTTGAAATGGACATTTCAAAATGTCAGGAGTGCTCAGCATTTGAAAGAAGGCTCAGTAAAGGCAGTGAAAAACTGCTGGAGAGTCTGGATTAGACTTCTGGTCTGGAATTGACAAAGATGCCTTTTGGCATATATTTAGTATTTCAAATGAGACCACAACTATTCAGAAAATAATAAGTAATGAATAGCATCTAGGATATTAATGCTCTATGCTGTAATGATGGGTAGTATAAATAAACAAAATTATAGTCCATAGATTCTAGAATTGAACTACTTTAAACTCAACTGCAAGGTCTTGTCTTGAATAATCTAAAAAAAAATGTACTATTTCAGTGATACGCTTCTGGGTTTCTCATGAATCCAAACATACTGTATAAAACAACAAGGTATTTTGTAGCTTTTATGTATAAATAAATCAGCAACTTGAAAGAAAAAATACATAGTAATAGAAAAAAACGATTAATTATTCCAAGCAGTCAAACAGGAAAGAGACAAAATGATTAATGAAAGAACAGATATATGATATGACATATCCTGACCAATATATGGGTTATACAGTGACTTACTTTCACTGGATAGTTCCAAATGTGGCAATCACAATCAGAGCTGTGGCATAAAAAATAAAAGGGAGCTATTTCATTAAAACTTGTCTGCTGAGTTGAATGAAGGGCAAACAAGGTCTTACCTATGTGAGGATTAGACCCACCTTCTTAATAATAGCTAGGGTAGGTGTTCTTAAACATCAACCATCAGAGTACCTGAATGAGATCCCAAGAAATCAATAAAATTCTTGCCAGGCCCCTTGAAACTATTACAGAGCCCCAATGTGCTGCGGAGCAGCAGATTACAGGATGGCTGTAATTGTTCCCTGGAACAACCCAAACACAGTTCCTGGGCCTTAATGAATTTTGTACAGCATGAATAGGTCAGCAAAGTGCAGAAATCTCTTTTCTCAACTCCTACATGTAGAAATGGTGTGCCCAACAGCTCCGTTCAGTTACTGGGGCAGTTGCCCTGTGCCAATGTATGACTAATGGGCAATGAAACAGAAAGACATTTTTAATCCATTTGTCCATAAAAACTCAGGAAGTACTGGTATAACTGCTGAGGCATCCATGTGGCTGGATAAAAAACACACAAGATTACAGAAAAACCTTCAAGGGTTTTTTATAGCAATAAAAGTAAAATAGGTGGGAAAGGTCCTAACCATGTTCCTTAGGTATGACCTTAATCTTTAAGCAAAAAGACATTTCATTTGCATATTATTAGATACTGTTAGCTGCAGTGGCTTATATTGAGTCACTATCTGAACACTTTGTTAGGATGCAGTAGCTTCCAAGGATAGCCCCTAGTGCGCAGCTGAAATGCTGGAAAGGGCCATAGGCTAGCTTGTGCAAATCAGACAGGAAAAGTCTACAAGTCTAGCACATACTGCTGGCAACCCGAAATTTCTCCCAGCAGTACTTCTGTTAGACTGCATGCATTCAAGTTTTAAAAGTCCTCCCTTTAATCTTTAATCTCAGCAACCCAGCATGAAACCTCCATCATTTCTACAAAAAGGCTTTCCTTACAATCAGGATAATTTTTCTCCTGCTTTTCCTGAACACTTCCTTTTTTTCCAATTCAACTCATCAGTCGTGGTTGAGTTCTCACTCTACATCATAAAATCCCCCTCTCTCAATTGACTGCAAACTTCAAATATTTGTAGAGCACCGTGTTCTCCACCTCTTATGTTTACACACATTTAGGCAGGATGTATGGACACTTAAGAGTTTTAGCTTCTTTAGCCTCTCCCCATAGATCACTCCTTCTAGATTTCTCGTCCATCTCTGCACGTCACTACACTTAGGGCTGTGCTTAAGGGCCAAATCTGTTCCTAAGAGAATTAAGAGATGTAGCCAAAATTCCTCTCATAACTAGCACAAGAATAACACAATTCTTGGAAAACAGGCTGAAAATGAATACTTAGTCTGCTGTCTATGACCAGTACCACAGACTTTGTTTTGCACTTTCCTTGCATGGAGCACTGTAGCCCACAGAGCACTTTGCTATCCAAGTAAACAGCTTTCTTAGATGAGAAGTTTAAAGGGACAATGATTCTTTCAGAAGCTAAAAGCCCAAGTCTTTACATGCACATCAGTAAGTACATCTGTGGCTAGCACCATAAACAAAATGGGAACACATAAATAAAAGTAGGTTTTACTAATAATAGCTACCTGTAGATACAGAAGAGACATTTCTGATTGCATAGATGTTTCTAAGCCATCTAGATGTCTGTAGGATATAGCCTGCAACTCCGTAAGACTACACCTCGTATAATATCAAGCATTTTACCAGTGCTTAATGAATAAAAAGATGGTTAGAAGTACTGCTTAGAAATACATAATATTGTTAATAAATGACTTCTCTCACTAGGGGTAGGTTCTAGAGGAAGAATTTCATATCATCATGTTCTCAGACTAGTAATTATAGCTTACCTTTTGAAAGGCACAACCTTGCTTTCATGGATGCAATTTGCATCAAAATCTGCACTTACAAAATCAGGGAGAAGAGTTTTACACACATAAATTAATAGCTGACGCATTTTCTAGTACTTGAACTGTAGACAATTAGCTATCAATCGCTACTGACCAGGGCTTTACTCAGTGAGGACACAAAGAATAAGGCTCTGCAGCTAATACCAGTTCCATGAATACTGCAGTGTCCTAAACATCCCCAAACTCCATGAGTTTCACCTAACAAAGAAAAATCTCTTTGGTAGTAAAAGCTGGTACAGAACTGAAGGTTGGAGAAAGAGGGGGGAGAGGGAGAGGGAGAGAGAGAGACTGATTTGCTCTCAATGAATATGAAAAAGCTGATCTCTGCCATTGAGGAAAATTCTTGCACCAGCAAGTGCTGACTGATTGCAATGAGGAATGCTTTATCACCAAGATCCAGACACCCTTTCATATGGTGATTATTATTCCTGTCATGACCCTCTGGTCATCAAGCCACAGTGTCTTTTGTCATGAAACAACTATCCAATAAGGAATAATCTAGGAATAAGCCTGTAGCATAATATCTTCTACTTGCTTATACACACAGCAGCAGGAGGAAAATCTTCCTGTGAGTTATTACCTGCTCTAATCCACTTTGGAAAATAGCAGTATTTCCTTAATTTTGTGAAGCATGCAAACATATTTTTCACAAACCACAGCTACCTGAATAGCTCAGCCCAGAGCTGAAAGCAAATCTAAAAGCTCTCTCAGGTAGTAACAAATAGTCCAACATCACCACCAAATCCATGGCAGCACAAAAATTGTCAAATATTCCCATTAAAGCTTGATAAGGACATATAAAGGCTGACTTGCGTGCCAGCTTGCCTCTACATTTAATTTCATATTGTCTTCTATAAGGCTGAGGTCTGGCCTAATTCCTGATGCTATTCTTGGAGCAACAGCTCTGACAAACAGAGGTAACATATGTACAAAGCCCCAACAAACAGCACGTACCACCTAACAACATTAGGTCTGTTTTAGTTCCTATACAATAAAACAATGCTAAACTCTTCAGAATAGAAACATTTTATATTAACGCCGCCATTGTCCATATTAATATTATCCAACTACAAAATTCTGTAGAGCTCACTTAACCTTCCATGCATTATTTCCCTGGCTTTTCTAATTCAGCTGCTTGAGAAAGGGGCTACCGCTCTGCAGTTGCAGGCAGTGTGCACTGTGCTGAAAGCATCCAGGGGGGAAGGGCTGGGAACCCCTGCTCTGGGAGCAGACGTGAGAAGCCATGTCTGGCCACACAGGCCAGTTCTTTTTATGTCTTTTCTGACCTTATTGCTTACGTAGATCACCTAACACAAGGGATGTTTTGAATGGTTTTATCCAACTAGCAAGCTAACCCTAAGTAAAAAATACAAAAATACATATACAACTGTACAGAATAAAAAATTAATGGTGTTAGAGAAGGATGATGCACAGAGACATTATGTGTGACACTGGGGAGGAAGTGGGGGTAAGTGTGCATGGTTAATATGAAAAGATGTCAAAAAAAATGAAGCATAATAATAGTGCAATTTATCCTTGCTAAACGTACTGCACTGTGCTATAATTAAATATGAAAACCTAAATTTATCTCTATGTTCGGCTGTCATTAACTTAACAGGGAGTGCACATGTTCTAATCTAATGGCTGATTTTTTTCTCCATGTGCAGCATATTAAAATGTATATTAGCCTCAAGGTGCATAAACACAAAATAATAGACCAAAGGTTTTGGCCTGTGGAGAAAAAAATCCATGCTCAAAGGCCGTCAAGTAGCTGGTGATGCAGGGGAGACACTCACTTAGCCTCATTAAGCCAAAGCTCTCTTTTGCTTGTCTTTTGTTCTGCATGACAGCAGCCTCTTTGTTGTATAATAATTCATTCCAAGTTCGTTCCAAGCTACCGAAACTGGTGAACTGTGGCCATTTTAATGAGCAGTATTGGTGGTATGCATAATCTGGAAGCCACGTGGACCAGGCAATCACAGAGCACTGCAGCCAGCAAAATGAGATACTGTCGAAATCACAAATTTGTCAAGTTGTTTTTGGACAGGGTATTATAATAAGCACTAAAATATGCATCTTATTACTCTGCATCTGCCAGTCAAAGATCACTGTAATGAATGCATGCTGCAGGGTATGACCAGGCCGTTTCCCTAAGTAAAACAAACTGCAGAATACAAAAAAAGAATTATGCATTTTTGGCAGTGCCTGGATTTTTTTTTAAAACCTTTTGCATCAGGAGTTGGATTTTCCTGGCTTGATGTCCATTGCCAGCAGTGAATGCACTAAAACCGCCACAGCCAAGGAGTTAACGTGAATACATTGTTTCTTAATAGCCACATTTACTGGCTGTGAATATGAAACTTTAAACTCAGTGCTCAAAGCAAATTTAGCATACAGTACATATAAAACCCACAAAGATTAAACTACTTCAAATCCACTTTAATAATCCTAGTTCCTTTTGTTTTATCCATTTCTACTGCAAATGGCTTCACCGTTAAGGAAGATACATTTTATGTAACAACCTGCAGTCTCCTTGAGAAACAGCACTGTAGATAATCACAACATAAACTTCCATAATAGACCAGTTAGGAAAGAAAAATAATGTTAGAGAGGTCCTTTTTTCTACAAATTGGTCACGCCAGGGATTGCTCATAATTGCTTTCGGCTTGCAGACGCTGGGAGGTTCACCAACGGCAGCAAACCTGGTAAGTGTGACTTGTGCAGTGGGGTGCAGAGGTCTGCTCTGCTAGTGCTCCCTGAAACGCTACTGGTGATGCTCCACAGAGGGTCCGTCAGGTTCCACCTGGAGCCATGCCTGTGGAGACCATTCATCACGTCAGGGGAGGAGGTGAAAGACTGAGAGGAGGAAGCAGGAGGAAAGGTCTTATTTCCTCATCTGCCTGCAGATGCTGGTTCAGATATATTTTGGCAGAGCCTTCTTTTTGGTCAACCCAACAGGCATAAGCGGCAACAGTCCCTGAGTGTGCTGATGCACAGTTCCCATAATATCCTAAACCAAGAGGTTTCTTGATCAATACTGGCTTACACTTAAGAGGCTTTGCTTGGCTGAGAGCTGTATTTCAGGTGCAAGCCTTAGCTAATGGGAAAAAGGATCAAACAGCCTAAAATTAATTTTTCCCCCACTCTGACTCTTCTTCAGAACTGGTGATGGCAATATGGGAAAAAGGGTTTCTTCATCAATGTTAATTTTTTATTGCAATCTCTATACCACCATATGATGAGATGGTCTGTATTTCTGGACATGGCCACAAATACCGTTTGTTCTGTCTTCTTTATGCAGTGCTGGAAACAAGGGGACGGTTCTTTACCATACTGGACAAACTTGCCTTCCCAAACAACAGGGAGCACTTCCAAAAATGAAGGGTGAAAACCTCTGCTCAGTGAAGGCAGTCAGAGATCTTGAAGAACTTGAAGGCAGCCAAAACTTGGTGCATGCATTGCAATAGTGTTCTTGCATGGCTGGGAGTTCATATTTTATTTATTTATTTAATAGAAGAGCTAATTTAATATTTTGTATGAAATCTCGATGATATAGCAAGGTTTTTTCTCTTCTTTTTTCAAAAGGCTATTTAGATTTGACTGCAATCAAGTTAGAATTTAGCAGGTTTGTACTGTTCAGAAGACTCAGCTTTTAGTACCCATAGATACTTCAAGGAAGTGCGTATTTTAGTCTTAATGGGAAGTCCATGCATTCAGAGAACAAAATCAGCAGCTTGCTAAATTTAAGGTGATGAGAATTTTCACTGAAGCTCATATACTATGCATGTTCAGGATCATTCTCTCTCATTTGTCTGCTGGAGAAAACCACCTTCTATAAATGTGTTTTTATCAGATATAGTTTTAACGTTTTCAATACAGCACAACCTTAGCAGTTGAGGAGGATCCACTATGAAAACCAGTTTGTTTTGGGTTTTGGATATTTCTGGAATCAAGATGCTTAAATTATTACTTTTTCTTCTTTTTAATTTTTTAACCTTTAGAATTGATCAAACATATGTCAGTTTTTGCAAAACTCCTAGTGCTGAAAGCAAGGTATGAAACATCCGTAGATATTTATCTCTTCCTATAAACCCACACCTACTAACTGAATACACTGCCATATTTTTTAATGGTTAGCTATCTGGCATGTATAGAGGCCACCGCGTTAAGTATGATTTTTATAGCTGACATTGGGTGGAATTTTATACAGAAAAACACTATACCACTTCTGTGACCACCAGCTGACACCAGTGCATTTCTGGGACATAATCACTTCAGCTCTCTGGAGTAAAATCAGTGAGCAACTAATAAGAGAGTTCTGTAATAAACAGACAAGGTGAGACAGTGACTACACACAGGAGATCAAATTGCACCTCTGGGGAATACTGTACCTTATCCAGATACCTGGTGAGAACAGAGTTATCTTTATTGCTCCTGGTCATGTATCTTCCTGAGAAACTCAGGAACATTATTTTAAAACATAATTCTGTTAATTTTGGATTATAAGGATACTACCTGTGCTCTGCCTTTCTTTTATGCAGCTACCCTAATAACTTTGGGTTGTATGAGCATGCTCTACATCTTAACTGTCTGCCTGATTGCATCATGCACTTAATCTCAGTCCTAAATTCATGCTGAGGTAAATGTGCTTTTACAAAAGTTCTTCCTCGAGGGAGTCAGTGAGAAGCAGTGTGGTGTCATCATTACCTTGCCATTCTCTCATCTCAGTGTCGAGATTTGCAAGCTGAGATTATAGCTGAGACAAGCTGACAAGTTTTATTCCATGCATTTAATAGAAAGGTGATTCAGAGGTGATATTAATGACAGTCATCTTTGTCAAGGCTTCAAATGTCAAGTCCTCCCACAGAAAAAAAAACCACCCAACTAAATAAGCCATCAGAAAAGCAATGAGGAAGGAAGCCCAGAATATTGGCTTTGTCCACCTTTGTGAGTCTGATGCAGCATCTGTGCTAGGACTGTCTTTGGAGCGGTTATGGATAAGGCTACAGTCGCAGGAAAGAATGAATAAAATTGGTGGAGCTATGGAAAACAGTATCACCCAGTGACTGGAAGCCATGACTGAGGTTAGCATTTCTAAGCGGCAATCTCACTGCTATTACAGGCAGTGTAGTACCACAGGTCACATCTTGGACAATGGCAAGTATTAACTCCAGCAGCAACTGCTGTGTTAGCAAAAGGGAAAAAGCTAGTGCTTTTGAAAAGACTATCAGAAAATACCTACTAGCTGACTCAAAGATGATAAATTTAAGGTCTATATACCAAAAAATACATTCTGCAACAGTGAAAAACACAAAAACAGCACTCAAGTTTCCAAAATATTTTCTAGTGTTATGATGCTTCTCATATGTTAAGGGCTATAAATTATCAGATGAAAGTATTAGTTTCATTAATGCAGAAGCATGAACAGGTACTAATCAACATGATTCTCTTTTTCAGCCAAAAGTTGATGTGTTCGCTATTAAACTGCTTATAATATTACACTATTTAGCACAGTGGTTTTAGGTTTTTTTCTGTTTAGGAAGGAAATTATTGTGGTAAATGTAACAACTGACAGTGATAACTGTTCAGTTTGTCATTTACCTGGTGACTACATGGCAAGACAGCTTCAATTTGATGTCAGATGTACCATTTACAAGAAAGTATTTATCTTTTAGTTTACTCTGGTCATCAAATGCTACAATATTTCATGACAAAACTCTACTGTGTCACTCTCCTGTGGCAAACACTCTGCACTCAGCATCTGTTTGATGCTGAAACCAGGACAGAAAAAGAATTATCAAAATAGTGCATTGCTATATAAAAATATGGACGTTAACATTCAATATTGCACTGTGAATCAAAATAGATACTATTATGAACATACTTAGCTGGGAATAGGACTGGTCCTAACTCTTAATATATTCAAAACTGGGAGAGGCTCAATGAATTTGTATACAATCAGAAGGCAAGTGGTTCTTGATGCTGTCGAAAATAATTCTTGTCCCTCTGTTCCTTCTCATTAAATTGTCAATTGCCTGAACTTCTTATCCCCGTGATTCTGTATGAAAATTAATAGGAATTTTGTAACAAAATTGAGGGGGATTCCTTTACATTTTTACATTTATTGCACCAAAAATACAACGTATCAAAATTAGCATCTTCACTTTTTTTTTTAAATGCAAAAGTTCAACAGTATTTGCTGTTTAGCTTCTCATGGGGTCTTACTGAAGAAACTGCATTTCATCTCACAGTAATACCAAGACAAACTTGGACAGCTCCTTATAAGTTTTTAAAACAGTAATGCACGATTTTGGCTGTCACATTTTACTCCATGTATAACATATACATTTCTACACATTACTTTTATTGACGAGAACACATACATCACATCAACAGGCTATCTTCTCTTTTCCACATAGAGAGTAAGGACGTGCTTTTTAGTGAATTTATTTTAGAAAGAGAATCAGAAGTGTGTGTTATGACTTGCTGCCAAGCAAGCTAGATATTTGTGTTTGAATCTAGATGAAACTACAGTACTTAACTAAATTTACTAGGCACAAGTACGTGAAATCCAATATTGATAATAATTTATGAAGGTAAGAATACTGATTGCTATAATACTGCAAACTTAGTTTATGATAACATAATTAGTTACACTAATAACACTGCTTAGGCACAGTCTTGCTAATTATGATATTATAAATATTAATGATATCAAGCCTTTGTATTTGATTGCCCCTAGTAGGATCATTTATTATGGTATTTTCTTTTACCCGTGTTGTATTATTTTTATTCCTTTTCCCTTGAATGTTCATTCCTGGACAAACAGCCATCATGAGCTTATGCCTAAAATATATCTCTACCTTATCAATGATGCAGCCTGGTTAACTTTATATGTTATTCTTTAGTAGCAACGATCCAATGATATAATTCAGTGCTAAGGGCAATCAAATACACAATCAGTTATATTCTGTATGCCTTGTTCCTTTTAAATGTCTAACAGAGCCAGCCAGACAAGATTACACAGGGCTTTGTTTTTCATTCTTTTTCATGTGACCTGTTTCAAGTTAAGATTCCTTTGAATTATTAAATGCTTTCTTAAAGCATCTTTTCACACTACCTTTTTAAAGTTAATTATTGATGTAGTGACAAGCGGAAAAGACTAAGAATTATAATTTTTTTTTCTCATTCAAAAGGACATGAGAAACATCTTTGACAATGGTTGTCTGTTTAGTAAAATACAAAGGTAATACAAAGATAGAACACTGCAGCTTTAAAGAAGAATTACAACAAATCTCTGTTACATCAATTGGAAATGCTGTGTATGTTTCTACAGGTGTTAAAGGAAGGAAGTTTAGATATAACCCTTTGAGCCTGGTTTAACTGCTTAACATAAGTAAATGAAAATGAAACTGCTTATATCTTGTTTTATTTTTAAGCAGCGTATTATCCAGAGCTTTAGGAATAGGATTGTCTTTTCTCCTGGAAGGTAATGTTATAATTTTCAGAGCTCCACAGAGAACAACAACAATATAGGAGTCTCTAATCTCCTGCTAAATCCAACTCCAGTCATCAGCAATGATAAGCAGAGATTTGGAGGCATTTGACACTCCAAATCCTATTCTTTTGTAATTCTTTACTTTATACAACATTTTCAACAGTGTTAGATCAGATTTTTGGAAGGATAATCAATAGGCATGATGTATAACTGAAATCAGTCTTCAAAGTGATCCCCTCTAGTAACCAGAAACAAAAGCTCAGCCTCCCTGCTGTGCAGGTATTTTGCTTAGAGCAGTAGGCAGCGGGGCATCGGTAGGAAGCCAGTTACACCTCCCTGCTTCTCAGCATGGATCAGCTGGTGCCCTGGTGGAGGGGTGAGCAGTACTGGGGCGGCTGCAACCCACTGCATCTGGCAAAAATCTCCAAAGATGCTTTTGTAGCAGGGAACTACTAGAGCAGAAAAGAAAGACAGTCCAGAGGTTAGGACTTCAGAGAGACCATAGTTTACATTCCTATTCCACCACAGACTTCTAGGTTTAAATGATCTTGCGGAATCTATTAAATTATTTGGTGCCACTGTTCCTCACCTGGAACTTCCCTGCCTTGCAGAGGGTTTGGGAGCCAGCACACATGAAGGACCATGAGATGCTCAGGTATGATGATTGAAGGGCCGCTCCTACCTGATCTAGTGTTCCAACTAACAGCTGGTTTGTGACAAGATGTCAGCTGGTCAGGTCCAGTGCTAGAAGGCTTTCATGTCTCCTGAATGTTGCACCATGGCTGGAACACCCAGGAACTTCTGGCACAGTATTAGTATTAATCTGAATTGAGTTGAGTTTCATTAAAACAAGCAGTTCCAGAACTTGTACCAATGCATTTGTAATTTTACATCCTACACTTTTTTTAAAGACATGATGTTATCAGTCAAGTGGAGAGATCATATTTATAGTAAAAATGTTATCCCATATCAAGTCATTTCAAGTTTGTCTTCTTAAGCTATATTTGTTAATACTCAGAAGGAAAAAGACTTGGTGACTAATTGTGACAGCAGCAGTGGTCAACCAAGGTAAGTAACAGAAACTGCATACAATGATTATGGAATTGCATTCAAAGCCAAGACATAGCGTCATTATACAGGAATGGCAATGAAACAACATACCTTTCCCATCAGATCAGCAATTCTAGGTACTGGTTTTCCTTTCTGATGGCGCATGGTTGCAGGACTCTGTCCATTCCAGTCTTTGAGTTCCTCAATGCTTTTCAGGTAAAGAAGAGCTCGCAGTCCACTGCAGTAGTCATCAATAACAGTGAAATCTTGATTCTGGATTGCACTGCATACCTGCGAAATATAAGTCAGTTATCAGCAATATCCTGGCAGAGGAGCACATGGAATTAGCAAACTCTTTGGACTTACTTATTATCAGATGACCCTTCCTGCAACTTCACTGGGAAAGAACGACAAGAATTCAGGATATTAATTCTCTACTTAATCCTCTGTCACGATACCACCACTGCAGTTCAGGAAAAAAAGGACTCAATAACACTAATTATGCCTAGGTTTCCTAATGGCAGCCCTTAGATCAGGCTTGAAGGCTGTTCAGAAGTAAGCCTGCAAGCCCAGACCCAAGTGTGCCTTCCGGGGTGCTGATGCTAAGCATGGCAAACCATCAGCTATGCTCAGACCTTTGCCTGCAGACAGACAGTGGTATTCCCCAGCCTGCTCTGTTCAGGAAGCACAGACATATCCAGTTAGGTCCTCGTCAAGCAAATCACAGAACTTGCTGAGGTTGCAAGGCATCTCTAGAGATTGTCTTGTCCAACCTCTCAGCTCAGACAAGGGTCAACTAGAGGAGGCTACCCAAGACCGTATCCAGTCAGGGTTTGAATATCTCCAAAGACAGAGACTACACAACCTCTCTAGGGAACCTGGTCCAGTGTTCAATTTCCCTTGCAGTTTTTTCTTATATTTAAATGGAACTTCCTGTGTTCCAGTTTGTGCCCATTGCCTCTTGTCCTTTCACTGGATGCGCCTGAGAAGAATCTGGCTCCAACGAAAAAGTCTCAGCAAACAGCACCTATGAAGCTGACCTGTTAGTATGGGTGAGCATTGCCAGGCACAGAACAGAACGGTCCTCTTCTGCTAATCACCATTTGCCATTCAGTGGTACTGGGAGGCCAGGCCACTTATTTTAGATACTTTAGAAACACAGATAGAAATATAGCTTTATAAACATATAAACCAATGATCTCTGACCTGCAGAGCTTAACACGTAAACACAAAACTACTGACAGCAGATAATAGTCTCACCATTTACAGGGATTCTTCTAGACCACTTTGTGGATATCAACTCAGATTTAAACCCACATAGATCCCCAACCAAACTGACAAGTGCATAAAAAATCCCTGACTGTTCTCTGAACACCTTCTCATTAGCTAAAC
The DNA here is from genome assembly GCF_000690835.1 of Fulmarus glacialis. Taxonomy (NCBI): domain Eukaryota; kingdom Metazoa; phylum Chordata; class Aves; order Procellariiformes; family Procellariidae; genus Fulmarus; species Fulmarus glacialis. The sequence goes on from NW_009209862.1 coordinate 39,546, forward strand.
TCTAATCATCCATCAGTGACGAGGTACAGGGTTGGTTGACTACCGTTAATTGTCAGTCCCTGGAAATGCTCTGAAATTCCAGATGCGTCAGTATTTTCAGCCTCTGATTCAGCTTTTATTCTAAAAGCTAAAAAGAATGCTCCTGATAATACCTACACTTACATGCACACATAATGAACAAAACAATGAAATAGCCACCTATGTTAGAACATGAATGTGTACACGTGGACAAACACATCCATATTCCTGGGACATGAAAACACACCTTGGATCATAATTGACATCGACACTTAAAAAATACAGGAAATATAGAATTGTTTTTCACATTTCAGAAATGATAATACAACTTGCAATTCTGAAGACAGATACACATCACATTGTAAAATACCATACGCTACAGCTGTACAAGGGAAAAATAAGGGCAAACTATAAAATAAGCACAAGAACATTTTCTATGCAGCGCATTTACATTACATAAAATCTGTTTCTCTGCAGAAACAGTGTGGGCATTAATTACGTCTGTTATGCCTTCCGTAGACTTCAAGACTTTTTTTTTTCAGAGCAATTATAAAGAACATCATAATAATTTTCTGTACAGGTTATTTAACTGCAAAACTGAACTGATGCTTATTTAAACCTTTTTGTTCACCAAGGGATTCTTTATGTTTTTTAGTGCATGGGTAACAGTTTTATTAGCTATTCTTAAAAATACTAAAACTGTAAAAAAATACAGTTAAAAGTCTCATCATGTCACTTGAAACAAGTTCAGGCACTGTTGTCAAAATCCTGAAATATTTTGACAGGATGTATACACATGAGATACACTGGAGGATACCTGTAATAACCTTATAAATAAAGAGGCTTTTACTGTTTTCCATCTTGTGGTGCAGTGTTATGAACTGCAATAATATAAAAATGTGCAGAAGATGATTTCACACTAAGAGCTAACATTTGATCCCTGTGAGTCTATGTGCAGTGCACTGCCTTCCCTGGAAAGCCAAGTAGGTTCCAGAACGGAAGGCAAAATGCAATTTTTTAAGAAAAATGTAAATCTCTGCACTAAAGAAAAATGTTATCTGAAATGGAAAGACTTGGAAACAGAATTAGCAAGTGGTTTCAGATGATCCTCCTCTTCCTTAGGAGCCTTATGACTATGGTGCCAAATGGTGCAGATAATTAACCAAAGACACACCTTTCACTGATTTCACTGTGGTAAAAGCAAGTGCTTTTCCTAGAACAAGAGCGATTCAAACATTAACACATACAAAAGCAACAGAAATAGTTCTGCCATGTTTTTGGCAAATTCCAAAACATTTTGAGCTTTGAAATGTCTTACGTTGCACATATCACATAGATGGTGAGTTTTGTGTTTTAGGCTTACAGTATCTTCCATGAATCAATGTAGAAGACTTTGCTGCATTTTAAAAGGTGGCAAACAAAGTCAAGATAAAAGGTCACCCTGACCCATCAGCCATGACAATTTCTACACCAGAGAAAGAGGTTTTTAGCATCATACCTGGCTTGCCTCTGAATCACGAGATTAAATGACATTGTGCCCTCTTTTCAGCACAAGAGAAGTGGCAGGGCAATAGACAAGGTGAGACTCAAACTCATGCATCCGGAAAAATTGCAGAAGAACTGAACTGACCCATCTCCACACATCATTAATGCCCCTGCTTCACTCCTGCTACTTGCACTGGGAACAGGCATGCTTCTCCTCCCTCGCAAAGCTAAACGTTGAGCCCCCTCTTCTGCTGGTATCTTATTTTACGGGTGTGAAGAGCAGGAAGAGCAGTCCAGCTATGGCCATATTTAAAATGGAACTACCTTTTGGTTGCTACCACCTCTCATTTAACGTCTTATTAAAACACCTCAACAGCAGATAAAGGCGAGCAGGGTGCTGCTGTAACAGCTGTTGTCCGTGCCTTGCACACTGATCGAGCAGCAGCATGAAACTGAACTGCAACCAGCCCTGCCCACTCAGCTCCTCCCCTCAGCATCATGCTTTTACCAACCAAACACAGCGAAATGTGCTTCCCTTTAGACCCTGAAGCAAAAGCCTCAACAAAAATGTAACTCACAACTGAGAACATACACATATGGTGCCAGACCAGCAGTCTGTATCCTGTGGCCAACAGAAGCTGCTTATGGACAAGTATAAGAAACAGAGCAAGTGTGGATCAGTTGCTCAAGTGGTTTATCAGCCCAGGTTCTGGCAAGCAGTGGTGCTGGAACTTTGCATGGCAGAGATGGCACCCGTTTAATATCCCTTCGTCCTAAATAATCCACGTGAATCTGTTTCTGAGTAAATTAACATTCAACTGTTCACTGACCCAGGCTTTCACCTGAAACATTTAGGTAGAAAGTAGCTTTTTCTTTTTTGGAGGATGAGGAGCAGCAGGCCCTGTGAGCAACCTATAGGACAGAGTGAGGTCCAGATCACAATGAAGCTGTTAGCTGTCCTGTTGACAAGTGCTGTCCTGCTGTCTTGCTTGTATTTGTCTCTAGCTTTGGACTAGAACTTGGGCTAGAAGGCGCTACATTTTTCCTGCTTAGAAAGGTAATGTGTATTATTCATATTGCACTTATACAGAGGGAGATAATTTTGCACAAGCTTGGTTTTACTGCATTCCCTGGCTCTGCCTTGGCAGTAGAACTGCTACAATTTCATTTTTAACATCTGACTTCCTCGCCTTTCCCCCAGATCCAAGACTCCTTGTTCCACTCCAATGATTGCCCCTTACATCCCAAAAGAGACAAGCAGGCCAACATGCTATGTATGATGAATTATATCGTGCTCTCAGTATTCTGAAATATAAATCTGTTCAGTGTAAGTTGCAGCTGTAGGTTACAATTCTAATCTATACAGACATGTCTGAGATACTAAAAGACACAATGCCTGCTTTGCTGCTGGTAAATCAAACATACACCAAATCATCTCATTGGGGAATGGGGATATGAAATGAATCACAGACTAAGGCTCTAAGTAAAATTGTTCTGCAAAATGCAATGATGGGAGAGGCATGCAAAGGTCCCTGCTGATGTCTTGCATAAGAAATGACCTGATCGCTCTATTACTAAATAAACATAAATACTGAGTCTAACTTTGTCAAAGGATCTAGAGCCATTACAAATCTTGCTTGAGGAACTGGAGTAAATTGTCAGGAGATTATTATTGTGTAAAAAGAATTTTACGGGTTACATGATTGTTGTTAATCATTCACATCAATCTGAAACTTTTAATTTACATATTTTGAAGAAAAAAGTTCATTATTGGTGACAGGTACCACCACATCAGTTATAAAACATTGTAAATGCCTTTGCTTTTAGCAGAATCATTACACGACAAAGAGATGCCAATTTCTGAAGTCTTTACTGAGGCAAATCCTCTGTACCTTTTATTGAGAGCTCTGTCTGTGTAAGACCTTTTAGGTTTTGTCCATAGTCTGTGTTTCTAGGAGCAACGGGAAAAATACCCAGACATTGCTTTTTATTTTTGTTTCGCTCTCTGCAAAAATGACTGTGGTTCCTGTTCAGACTTTGGCATATCTTGGGGGACTATGTGGAAGACCTGTGCCATCTGTGCAGAACTTGGACAAAGTGGCTGAGGCATTTCCAGCCAGATTACCCACTAAAGCAATTCCTATTCAGTGTTGTCCTTGCATTTTCCCCTTGTGGGATGTTGCAGAGGAGAGAATATTTTCCGTAACACTGGAAAGAGGAAACAATGCACTCCTCTTCAGGCATCACTCTGTCCACTCTCTCTTACCCCACGACCTTCAGTTTTTACATAAACTCATTATTATATGGTGAAATCCCAGCTGGACAGGTGATGGTGGGGAAGATGGTGCCAAAAAGGAACCCCAGTCTCCACCTGCATTCTTTCTATTCCATCCATAGCAGGGATTTCAGCAGAAGCAGCAGAGGACACGCAGATCTAGACATGTTTGTATCAGTTCTTCCCTACGCTACTTTCAACTAACAAGAGGTAGTGTCTCTATAATCTCATATGCCGCTGGTTCACTGCAAAAGGTTGGAGCAAGTCAGAAAATCTAGCCTGTTTAATAACGTGTTGCTTTGCAAGAAATGTAAGTATTCTTGGTGTGAGTAGATCTGTGAGAACAAGAATGCTGCAATGCCTGGCAGCAGTCATGCTCCTATTCAAAATTGTCTCAAAGCACTATTAAAACCCTTTGCCAACAATATGAATTTGTGGTAGGAGGCAATAGGTCGGAGAAAATTTTAATTTTTACATCCCTCTGAAATATATGTTTCTCTCTTCAGAATATGTGTGTAAAATAATTGTCATTTTTATGAAAACAGAAGTAACAGTAAGGAGGCAGATGGGTGGCAGTGATACACGGTCTAGAAGTAAGAAGATTGATGGGTATATATTTGTATATACAAACGCAAATCACATAGCTTGACTGTTCTACCATATCAGTTTCCATTTGTTGTAGCTGTACAACATCAAAGCAGTGATGTCCCCATATATTGCATTTAGTGGTAATGTAACGGTCTACCAAAAAAAAAAAAAAAAAAATCAAAGTGAGAGTTTCTAAGTAGTTTCCTGGCAATTGAGACAGCAGGCTCTTTCATCTGTGCTGTAACTGTGGCAGTGCATTGATTTAAACTCCTTCTGAGATCTCAAATGCTTTTATATTCTTAGGTCTTGCTGGCTGCTTTCTTTTTGCTTTTTTTTTTCTCCCTTCAAATGATAAAATTCTAGCATTTAGCAGAATGCCATCTTGCTTCCCCAGAAGACGGAGACTTATTTCAGCTTTGGTTCTAAACTGCATAGGATCTCTAAACAAAATAGCTCTCAAAATGCCATCCGATTAGGAAATTGGCCTTTGACTTCACAGTTTCTAATATTCTTACTATAGCAAGGGGATAAACAACTATTATTCCTCCAAGATACCTGTGAGAGGTTTTACAATGGATTAACAATTTTGCTTTTCCATTAATTTGGTTGACTTCCTTTGAAATGTTTTTACTGATATGCCCAAATGGTAAGCAAAAGATTTACTGTTTTGATTTTATATTATAATATATTTTCAATTTTAGCATTATTTATCATCTTTTTATAGAAGCTTTCTTTTTCTATTAAAAATTCTTCCCGGTAAGTATTGAAGACATAAATCCACCTTCCTGTTAGAGAAACATTTATGAATGACTCTAAGCTGTTTTTCAATGTATAGTTGAGGCTACTGCTTTTTTGATTAGTGTCTATTGATTAAGATTCTAGTGGAAAAAGACTGAAGTTGTAAATGAACGCAAGGTGCTTCAGGAAAGATTCTATTTGTGCCCATCTGGGTATCCATATGAATCGACAGCCTTACGAAAATTAATTTTATTGTGGTGGGCAAGAGCATGATTATAATCTGGGTAAGGCATACATACAATTTAAAATTTATTCTCAAAAGCAACTGGCAAAAATTGACTCAACTAAAGGGAGATTTTTCTGGGCCATGCAATCTATATGCTGTTTAGCTCTTGCCTATGGAAATGAAAATCTATGTTTTCTAGCCCCTGTACAATGATTTAGATGCACCCAGATCTACAAAGTAAAAAGCAGTACACACAGCATTGGATGTCTGACACAGCACTTACAATAATGTGGCAAGAGCTGCGATGTGAGCGTAAGCAAACAAATAAAATCTCCTCTGAGAGGGGTTTCTGTACTTACAATCTTCAGGATATCAGTGTCTGTGGAAAGGCTGCCTGTATAACTATGGTTCCTCCTCCTCATATCTCGTTGAACGCTGACTTACCAGTACATTAAATGCGTAGCCCAAATTATCCTTTCTAACAGCAATTATTACTTTTGCTGGAGGGTTGTAGGATTAAGAACATTAGGGGAAGTGGATTATCAGACAATGTGGTGCAATCTCTGGAAAAAAATGAGATTCTTTGTTTTAAAGAACAAATTTGTGAGTAAGAAAAAGCTTCCCAAATATTGATACAGTACAGATGGAATGATTTGATTCATTCACATTAGCTGCTTAAATGACTCTAGAGATACAGGTTAACAGATGGGATGTTACTTAACAAGGCTTCAGATATTGGATCAAGGTGCAAAACTGATTTGGATGATAGCTGATAGCCTTTTTAAAACATTAGAATTGAGCTAATATACATGAACTAATGAACTACTATTTGTTCCAAAGTCTAGTACAGCTTTCAGAAAGCAGTCTGAAGGACTCAAATATTACATCTACAAATTGTCTGAATTGTGGGAAAAAAACCACATAATCTTTTTTACTGGGTCCTAGACTTGATGTCCTAATGAGCTGAGGGCTTACTAGTGACACTTGAGGGGCAACACACAGAAGAAAGATTCAAAGATGCTAACAACTCCAGGCTCTGCAGAGTAGGCAGCCATTCACATAGGGCTTAAGAAATCTATATTAAAAAGATGACTGGATGGTCCGATGTCACGTAGGTGTCAGTAATGAAGTATTTCAGTCATTTTGTTATACCTCAAGTGAGTTTATCAGACAAGCCTTGAGGTAAAGTGTCATTCTAATCAGAAGTACAGGCTAATGTCAGTTAGTAATGGAGCTCAAAATGAGTTAAAAGGAGAAAAAGGTCTCCAGCCCATGCATCTCTTATCTTGGGGGATAAAAGCTCTATCTCCTGTACAGCTTAGATCCTCTCTACAACAGGACAACATAACGCTGACGTGGTGTCGAGCAGAGCTGAGCTGACATTTAGGGAGCATCGAGGCAGGGAGTACAGGTAAGGAAATGAGGATGCAGTAGCTGGGCAGGAAGAAGAGCCACACAGCTTGTGTTGAAGCTACAGCAGCCTCCTGAGGCAGGCTGTAATGAAAAGCCTTCCCAGCACCAAGGTGACGGTTACTGCCGCTGGCACAGAGACCCTGAAGTACCTCATTTTTGGGGGTGAAAGATAGACCTTGTTCGCATATTGCACTCCAGCAACCTTGGGCAACTGTGAGTGGCCAACAATGAAGGAGGAGAAAAAAGTCTAGAATCCATTAGCCACTTATCAGATGAGGGCACGGCAGGGGATAAGAGCACTGTAAGGGATCCTTTAGGAACGTTATCAGATGCATTAATTCCTAGCCTACTCAAATGTATTTTTCCTTCCCTTAAGTTCTTCTCTACCAATTAATGTATCTTTGATCTAAATAGCTAAACTGGGTGTTTGGGAGTAGGAAACCGGTACTTATCAAGGGACCCTGAATGATGCAATTTTGTATCCCGTGTCTTTGAGAGGGGAAATGCGGAAGAAATCAAGAATTTTCAGAAGGCTCCCTGAGGTAATTGTTTTTTTTTTTTTTCCCCGTCAACCACCCCTAGAGTAATGGTTGTATTTGCTTATCTCACTAAAGCATTCTGTCAGTTCTTGGAACTACAAAGTGGACCTTTATGCAGTAGGTGGGCACACACACTGATAAAAGTGCTGATCATGATCATCTTTCCTAAGAAAACAAATATGATTCCATATGCCTTGAGCATTGAGGAGTGTGGGAAACAGTCTCATAATCAACCATCTATAGCAAATTATATCTTTGTACTGTAGATCTACAAAATGAAAGATATCTTTGAAAGCAGATGAGCTAACTCCCCTGTGTAAACAGTCCAATCGCATATAGAGGCTCTACAACTATCTTTAAATATATGTTGAATATCACTTCATATTTCATTTATTAACACCCAGAGGTCTCACCTCTCTCTTCTAAGTACTGTTATGGAAAATGAAATCCTTCAGTTCTCCCAAAGGTTCTGCAGCTGCTGGTACAGCATCAGCAGCTGTGCCAGGTAGATGTAGATTTACTTGACCCATTTCCATGAGCTGTATCCTCCAGCTCCTCCGAAGATATTTCTAAAGCAGGTATCAGTTAAGTTGCTCAAATCTGGAGGTTTGATGTTAAAAGTCATCAAGTAACATAACACATTTAGTCAGAAGTTAGCAGTGTTTTTAAGACTTTGTTTTCTAAGAGCTAACCGACAGGCACGCCATTCTCTCTGAACTGGAGTTGGCCTGTTATTCCATTTTTGGAAAGCCATATTTGTCAGAAGTGAGTGTGGTTCTAGGAAAGCACGCTTTTCAGAAAAGAACCGTGTTCTGAAAAACGTGTGGAAAAGAGTTTCAGAATTACCAATATGTGCTGTTTGACAACATGGAATGCAATGGCTCCATTTAACTTGAAAATCTATTTTGCAATCCAAGTTAATTAGAATGAAAAGGTCAAAACTGAAATATGTTGCAAAATGATTGAAACAAAGATTTGATTCACCTAAATAGTATTTTTTCTTTAAATGTGTTAATGCCACAGACATTTAGAATTTTGATTATCAGTTTAAACTGGAAAACTTTTCCATCCTTAAACTTCCCTGTGACAGAATAACTATTTCCTGATCATTGGTAATACTCAGGTTCATTAATGCATAATGGATCCAGGGGTAAAGCTTCAACGTTCTTCATCCCAGGACTCTCTGGATCAGACACAGATTTGAACCCAGATCTATTTGGATTAAATGAAATTTGTCAATGAAGAACAGTTTCCTCAAAGAAGTTTTCAACAAACTCTAATGAGAACCATCTACTGAGGGACATCCTCCTGTGACCAGAATTTTGAAAGATGCAGACCTCTCAAAATCAAACAGAAAAGCAATTTTTCCATTTTGGAACCTCAGTTCAGTCCTGCAATGATTAACCCCTCATCCTTGTGAGTCTTTCTCTCTAGTACTCTCACATTTTATTTCAGCTAAAATTACTTTCATCCTTTATCAGCTTGCCTGTACAAATTTGTGCTGCAACTGCTGTGTCCATTGAAGAGTAAGATTCATGTGAATAAAATAGTTCTGACCCTCCGAGTCCTTCACGTCTGAGATAAAAACCCACTTCCACATTTCCTTGGGGATTGTTTTACCTATCTCTGTCCAAATAATAAATATCAGCAAGAAAAGCAGCGACATAACTCAGATATTGAAGGAAGTTAAACCCTTCCTTAAACGTACTGCCAGCTTCAGAAAAAATGGTTTCTCTGTTTCTTTCATTCAAATTGCATGGATAAAAGGACCTCTTGCCTGACAGATCAAGCTGTGTCAGGGGGCTTGTGTGGTAGCAGGAAAAAAACTTCAAAAAGGCATCAGGGCTCATATACCCAGATTCCTCCCTCCTTCCTGGGCAGAAAAAAGTTTTTTCTACCACTGGGAAAACTGGCAGATCGGTCACCAAACTCCAGCTAGCCCTGCACCGAGCCCGAGCCGAGCTGCACAGCAGCACGTGCCTGTGCCGGCATGGGCTCCAGGACCGTGCCTTCCCCGAGCACAGCCTCCTCCACTGCTTGCTCCCCCTTTCTTCCTTTCATTGCCAGCTACAGCCTCTGACTGCAAGATCAACGGAGCTGCTACGATACAAAAAGGAAAATTTCTTACATGCGTATTTTCTTTGTATGACCAATAATGTTTCCAAGAAAAACTTCTCTGACGGCAGAGCTTTGCAATCCTGAATGTTTTACGTTTTCCCTTTTTGGAAAACAAGTCCCCTGCAGTTACAATATACATAATTTAAAACAAAATACAGGAAATTCCCTAAGTAATTAGTGGAGATGGCAGTAAAGAAAAAAGAAACTCAGCTTTTTCCACTGTGCTTATCTTTTCTTCTATTTACATTTTCAATATCCAACAGGGAGCTGGGTACATTTTCAGACTCAATTTCCAGTCAGCTCCACACTGCTACACAAGGGGAACTCTGTCTACAACAGAGCTAGCTTTGTGTCTGAAAGCAACCTAAGCTGAATAAAACAACTTGCCCACAATTTCTTCAACACTTAACTGAGCATCTTTTGAAGAGTCATCTCTATGTTGCTTTTACTTTGTAAACTTTTAAACAAAACTCACTTCATGTCAATTCACACCATGTGGTTTTACCTACAGAGAGGACAGGTCTGTGCTTGTTCATACAATATAGTGGCACACAAATCCACATCAGTAGTGTGGATTTAATGTGGATTTAATCCACATTAAAAATAGGTGCAGCAGTACTGGGTTTTGGAAAGAGAAGCAGTATTGTGGATCCTTGGGAGAGATGGAGAGCATGTTGCCAAGCAATTATTCTTCATATCTCCTTAATCCTTAAAGTCCCTATGTCACCAGACCCAGGGAAGCAGGATAGACACCTGGGCAGAAGGGGAAAGGGAAGCAGACTCAGTGGCCCCAGGTATAAGAGCAGAGAACAAATCCCCTGCAGAGGCTGGGAGTGACTGGTATTTGAGCATTTGAACTGACGCTCAATTGAGACCTAATTGTTATTAAATAATTATTACCATTCAGTGATAGTTAAACCTACTTTGCATGAGAATCCATTATAAGAATGACAAATAGCAGTTGTTACGGAATGAGCTTGAATTCATTCTTACAAATTTATGAAATAACAATCCTATCTATGCAGACCTCATTTACTAGTTGGTGAAATGAGCAGAAATAAAGGAAAGCTAATAGATAAATCCCCTAAGCAGCTCCAAATAAAATGTAAAACTACTGCAAAACTGGACAAAATAAAAGGCATTATTAGCTTAGAGTTTAGTCTGTAACTTTACAATGTGCAGATTTGAATACCGCAACTTTTCATTAAAAGTGGCATGATAATAAAAGTACAAATCAATAATGAAAACCTGTTTTAACTTGATTTTTTTTTCCAACTATAACCAAAAAACTTTCTAGATTGTTTTTGTTTGACAAATTCCGATTTCCGTTAAAAGGAATTCTCACAGAAAATTCTCACTATCAATTAGCAACTTCCATCCCAAGTATCTGTAATGGGGCAAGTGTGGCAGTCCTCTAATGACTTTTTTGTATTAGCAAAGACAGAGAGACAGTTCAGAACAGGTTGAGTTTCTGTAATTAGCACTGAGCTAAGAAAAAAGCAGAAAATAATGAAATGTTTATCAGAAGTGAGCGTTTGAGTATTTCTGCCCCAGCTCCTCTCTCTCTTTCACATTCATTTTTCTTTTGATTTTATGTCAACATGTTCAAACAGCACTTTGTTCCCTCTTTTGTTTCTGCATGTACTGTAAATTTCAGCTCTGCAGAGAAGGGTCACTCCATTCAGCGCTGCGTCCACTGAAGACTTTTTTAAGCATGCGGCTCTGCGAGCAGCAGAGTTAATGATACCTGGCTTCCAGCAGCTCTGTCTTCTGGTTGGGTTCTCTGACGTCTAATAAGGTGTGACTGCCAATTAAAGCCTTTCCTGTGGCTGACACAGTCCTAACAGCACTGTCCCATGTGGATTCTCAGAGGTCTAATAAAGGTGAGCTCATAGCGTGCTCGTGCTTACAGTGAAGGAATGCAGGTATGCTCTCTCCTTTGCCTGACTTTGTTTTCTCAAAACTTGTTATAGAAAAATACTTTCTATCTTCCAGCAAATTTCAGTGAAAATGGCCACAAAGCCCAAATGTGACTGAGGATACTCAAAAGGACATACAAACACATATCAAGTTTCTTTGGGAATATGGGCTAAAACCTGCTATTTCTACATGAGACTATATTTATCTCAATCAAAGGACTTACATGCCTTAAGTGGTATTTTTTTTTTTCCTTGAAATTGTTGGTGGATGTAAAGAGACATCCCTTGAATCTCATCTTGTATCATTTTGGTGGCCTGCCACTGCATCCAGCAATCCATCTTCTCTAATTGGTGAGAGAAGAATTAGCTCCAAAATATCAACTCCTCTGTATCATGAACAGCTTTGTACAGAAAGGTTTTTTTATCTTCTACCCCCTGAGCCACAGCCTGCGTCAGAAACTTCACGGTGTCCAGCTGGTGCCAACATGTGCCCCTTCTTGGGCTTATCCATCCATGGAGCACTCTCCGACTGGCACAAAGCAAAGCCTTCAGCCTCTGTTTCCCCCATGTGCTGGTGTAAGGACGGGCTGGGGGCAGAGGAGAGGTGGGCTCTTGGCAAGTCCAGGCAGGAGAAGCTCAGACTTGCTCTGCCACACCGATGGCACCCTGCGGTTGTTTAAGACTTGCAGCCACCAGCCCGACTTCATTCTCGCACAGATTAGACACAAGGAAAGGCTGAGCCCTTCCTCTGCATTCAAAATCACTGCTATTCACTGCAAGACAAAAATTTTTTCCAAGTGTCATCAGTATAAACTTAACCCGGAATTGTAAAACACAGGGCCTGCTCCATCGCTGCCCTGCTCTGTCACTCCCATGATTTCACTCTCTTTTAGTTTTTCACTCTCCATACCATTAAATGGCATAAACAATAATTCCTGGATGAGAATTTTTTGGCCTCATCTAGTCCTCACTTAACTCAAGTATTAGTGTCTTCACTGACTAGAACAGACACTGAGATGGGCTTCAAAGAACACTAATTAAGTGCATGGAGAACTAGCTCTCTACTTTGCAGTTCTGTAGCCATAAAAAACGTAGAGAAATTGCACCAGTGACCTTAATGAAAATTTAAAAAAAAAAAGGGGGGGGGGGGAAATACGGTGAATAATTACAGCATACATTTACTTCACGGGGTTTTGCGGGGGTTTTTTTTAGATTGGGGTGGAGAAAATGGTAGCATCTAAACATTGAAATGTGACATAACGTTTATGAAATGGTATTTTTTTTTCCCTGTCATTTCAGTGATTATATTTTCAGAGCCTGACACCCAGGGCATTTTATACCATGTAGAAGGGTTCCTCACAGGGTTTCACATTTGCACAAATCCAATAACAGTGCTCTCTCATAGTTCAAGTCCCACTATTTTGTGATGGGAAAGCTTGTTTATTCACACACAAAGGGCCATCCTGCTGTTATAAAAATCCCTCAGCTAAATGCTTCAGTAAAAAGCCTGCTGAAGAAAAAATAATAATCAAACTGTCCTGAATCCCTTGAGACTCTGGCTCCAAAGAGGTACCAACAAGAATGCTCCTTGAAAACGTTATAAAAAACACAAGTAGTCTCATAAAAACAACCATGTTCTGTGTTGGAGGGAGATTTTATCTTGCAGAGGCAAAAAACATCGCTATTGCTTTCGTAACATGGGCTGTGATACTTCCAGAATGGTTTTGTTCTTCCTCAGATCCCTGATGTCTCATACACAACTGGTGTGGGGCAGGAGAGAAGGACATGGGGCAGATCCAGCAACACAAGGGACCTTACTCCCTTGCCTGAAAGATGAGAAGGGTCATGGTGCAAGGTCCAGAGGCAGCAGGTGTGCCTGGGCTGAATACAACATGATGAGGACAAAAGCACAGTGCCAATAGGAACAGGACTGCAAGGTACTACATCCCGTCCAGGGCATGTGGGAGAGGGGTGAAGGTGTGTCTGAAACAGGGCTTGGAGCAAAGCTACAGGCTTCCCTGCTGGGAAGCAGAATTATATGGGTGGATTTTAAATCGTTGCTATATAGAGAGCCTTACAGACATCCATGCTGGAGCAACAGGGGACACGTGTGACCTCCATACTTTGTAAGAAAAGAAATTTGTTTGAAAAGGAACGTATTCTTGAAAAGGGAAATATTCTTTACACGTTAATGACCAATATTCAAGATTAACGAAAGTATTCCATACCAGAATATAATGTTAAGAGACTCTACCATGAAACAAGTATACTTCAGAAAGTATCCCTTTGTTCTACCTTTTTTTTTGATACATCTGCTAGAAATAATGACTACAGAATCTCTTTCAACAAAAGGTCATTTATGTCAATGGACAGAATACAGAGGATCAGATCACCTGCGGTAATTGCAAATTAATGCTCTACTGCTAATGCATTAACTACACAATATTGATCTACAATTGAATCATACAGGCTACTGTGAAGTGATTTTTACTTTAATATTTTTATGCTTTTATTGCTTTTTCCATAATGCATTTTCTCTTTGCACTGGAATTTTCTATAATTGTCTCCATTTTTAATTTCCTACAGCGAGATGACTTTGAAAAATGTATGTCTCTTTCAAAGCCTTGCAAAAATCTAACAAACCATCAATGTGACATGGTAAATCACGTACATGATGCAAAAGATGCAAAAAAATCTGATATACATCTTATTTTGAAAAATTGGGGCTTTTAAAAAAGCTTACTTAAATTTAAAAAAAAAAACAACTTCAGCCTCACTGGAAGCCTATAGTAATGAACTGTGCCTCAGAAAGATGTAGCTAGGCATTTCTGGAGCTTTTGGTATGCAATGAGTGCAGGATTATCTCCATACATAAAGTTGTTATTTTTTTTTAATTTCATGCCTGTACTGAAAAGGGATGGTGGATTTGGGTATGTTACAAAAAAGTACAGTGCTATGGAATCAGCTGAAGAATGACTGAAATGTCTTAGCATTTTCAATGAAAAATTAAAAAACAAGTGGGGTCTTTTTGCAACTGTTTCAGAAGTCCGTAAAGTGGAAGAATGCTCTGTTAAATTGCTGGATAAAATTTTAATCCCAGCTACTACTGACTACAATGATCTAGTTTGTTTTTTATACCTGCTGCAAAACTTTCTTACACATGAACTTTTTGCCAGTAACGACACTAAGATGTTGCCCTCCATCTTCCAAAGGAGGTGATAGAACACCCTTTGAATACTGAAACTCTCCCCAAACCATTCCCTAATATACTTGCTTAATACCACTTGAGGTGGTTATAGCATATATCAAAATACGGCTTACCACCTGACTCCTGACTTGCATTCCTGTGTATGATGATTTCATAAATGGAAAAGAAATGTCCATGTTTTAAAAATAAAAGCAATTGGAAAAAATAATGGAGAACTGATTGTAGGTGAAATAGCTGCAGAGGAAAAACCTGATCTTGCTTTTAATGGAGGCACATTTATTATTCATAAACCTCTTCTCTAAGAGATATGCCACATAGCAATTAAATCAACTCACACAAAGCCTTCGTATTATCTTAGCCCATGAATGTCACCCTCTCATGGCAGAGAAGACACAGGACTCTTGTCTAGGCAAAACGAAGGGAAGCCCAATGGCCATGCAAGTGCTGCTCTCCCAGGCTTTCTAGCTGGGCTCCGTGGATGGATGAATACAGCCTGTGCTGCCTAGTGGTATTAGACTGCGTTTAATGCCGGATGAACTGACATTCCCTAGCTTTTTAAAATACTGCTAACGAGGAAACATCCACACACTATTCTGTGTAACAGGGCAGTGATAGCAATGGCAGTATCCACTCCCAGGTTTTGAGACCACTACTCATTTGGCACAGCTGAGTGCAGAGCTCACTCCAGCACCGCCAAAGCCTGGGCTGCTTGCTTTCTGCCTCTGGATCTGTCATAAGGTGTCCTTGCGGTTTTGGAAACATGAAGTAAGATCACAGAATGTGCAGTATTGTGTCAGTCCAAGTGTCTATTCAGCACCATCTCCAACAGTGTCCAAAGCAGATACTTAAGGTAAGGCTATGGGACACATATATAATTTCCCCAGTACAGTCCCAGCTTCTACCTACTTAACTCAGGGACTTGCTATGAATCTTAATATACTGAATCATTCAGTAGATCACTTTATTTGATGCTATCTCAAAATTCAATACTTGCTCTGTATTTTGATACTGAGAAAGAAGTAGTGAACTGTCAAAGCTGTTACGATAAGAAACAGAGGTTTTGACTGTTGAAGAAGGAACAACTTGGGTATTTGATACCAAGGACATGCAAGAAAGAGATTGGGATTCAGGGAAAAGTATATTAGCTGGCTATTCATATGACCTTATTATGAAGGAAGACAACGGCAACGATTCTCATAATCCTAATTAGGTTCCAAAGATAACCTATGAAGATGAGGCTGTCTTCTGTCTATCACAATGTATCTTGCCTGAGCAGCAAATACAAGTTTCAGTCTAGTCCCAGTCAAGTTTATTTCTTGTAAGACTGTCTATAGAGATTACTCGTTTCCCTCTCCCTTCCATTTGCCTTTCCCAAGATGAGGGAAAGACTTATGGCCTGTACTCACAAGTTTACTAAAGGCTTATTTTTAAATAAATGTAATTGAACTAATTCAGACCCTTACCTACACAGCAGCTTTAGAATCCATTTAACTTAGATTAGTTTAAATGACTTCCCTACTTCAGTGAAACAGAAATAAGCCACTCAAACTGAGGATAGGTTTGATCCACAGGCGTTTAAAATCCATTCTAAAGATGATTTAAGTTAAACTGGTGAAGCCTAAGGACAAGAAAAGAGTTTTTTCACCATCTGTGGGAAAAATCTGTTGAAAAGAGAAATTGTTCTGTAAAGGGCAGAAGACCACTATAGATCCAAGTCATTTCTGGAAGCCAGTTGCAGAGAACTTGATTATTACTAAAAAGAAAACAATAATTAATGTTTTGTAAATCCAATATTCTTTCTCTTGAGCACTGACTGGGATGTCTGCATTAAATTATATTTCAGAATTTCGCATTACCATTGGCAAACCAACAAAAAAGAAAAGAAGTAATAAAAAATAAACAGCTACACAGTCTACATAAAGGAAAAGTGCATAAATGACATTAAAACCCTTCATTTTTAGTCATCCAGAAACAGATGCAGCAGACGTAGAACAGAAAATCACTCCACTCTGTGTAGTTCAGATCATGTAACATTGTTACAGACAAAGCCATCAAAACTGCAGCTCTATTAGCAGTAACAAATGAAATGCATCTATAGCACTAAAAACATTCCCTTGCCAATCCTACTTTTTTGTAGACAAATGCTGCTATGTAATTTGTACCGATACTTAGTATTTATATGGAAGAAGCTCTGAGACCATTGTGTAAGAAAGGTAGATCTTGGGAAAAGAAGATAGGAATGGTATTAATAAATCCAAAGAACATAGTAAGTCTATAAAAAGGTAGTAACCGCCTACTTCAGCTCCCAGAGATGCTAACTTTGATATGCATTAAAAAACCCAACCAAACCATTCAGTTGGCCTATTTTTTTTTCTGAAACATAGCAAACAAATGACTAATCTCAGCAGTCACCATAGCTGTGCAGAAAGGATGGTCACACTGAATCTAATTTTAATGTCAGTGAGTTGTGGGAAAGAAACAACTCCAGTCATCCCATGGAGTGACACAAAGCCAATATCCACAGGATCCACAGCTGCCGTGGTCTATGATGGGAACTACAGATAAAGAGGATGAGTATCTACCAGAATGTAACAATATATAATGGAATAATATAACATAACCACCACCTGCTCCTTATCAGCCATTCTAACATATATGCTGCAATGGTGCCCTGACATGCCTAAGTAGAGCTAGTAAGGGGCTGATTTCCAGCCAATTTCCTGGTGCCCATAATAAGAGGCCACCAAGGCTTCCTTCCATGACAGGGACTAACTAACCATGCCAGTCTGGCCAGGACCTCAGAACAACCCATCAGGCAATGTAAACAGCCTCAGCTACTGCAAGCAGTCTGACACCTCACCCCAATGCAATGGGCTGCAATGCCAGCACCATATGCAGGAGGTATAGCTCTGCACCTCCTGTCCAGTAAACATGCTTAAAGGACACAGATGCCTGGATAAACTTTAAACTGGCTCCCAGTGGGACCAAAGTAGTGCTCTTTGAAATCCGTCTCCCCTTAAAAAGGCTCTTGTAGAAGACAAAATCCGAGAATAAAGGAAAATCAGATAGCTCAAGCTTAACTCTGTGTCAACCTTGTTTATATGACAATGGAGAGATGTTTAAAGTTTAAATCCTGTAGTTCTGAGAAAAAAGTGATAACACACTCATGGCTAGCCTTTTCCCAGAATGGTATTGTGACACCCAAAGTCTTCTTTTGGCAACTTCTCCTCCATCTGAAATGAACGTCTCTTAGCAAGAAGCATGAAGCTAAAACCACGAAAACTCCTTTCAATGGTATAAAACCCCCTCTATCCTAATGTTTGAAAGGAAGATACATTACAGTTTTAATTACAGTTATTTTAATTTTAATGTTTTAAAGAAAGAAAAGGTACCTGTAAAACAGAAGCCCCACTATGCAGAAACTGGAGCCCACTTTCAGCAGAATCGATGCCTCCAGTTGCTAAGATGGGAAATCCTGGGAGAGCACGGGCTATGGCAGACACTGCACGGAGGGCGATGGGCCTAATAGCATTTCCTACAGAAAACCAGAACATTTTGTTAGCAACATCAGAACACACCCTGATGTAATTTGCACATCCCTCATGGTAGGAACATCAGGAACTAACATCTAATTCTGAGATGCAGAGGTTATATTCATTTATAGATTGACACCATGTGGGTTTCTAGTGGTATCAATACTTGTAAAGTATTATGAATTTGGCTGAAATAAAGAAAATTGCAGAAACAAATTGCTTGAACATTTTAGCTGATGCTCAAAACAAAGACTAACAATGTCTGAGACAGAAAGCAATACTTTACCATACAGTACACTGTAGACAAAGAGATCTATGTTTCTACATAAAGAATCAGGTTGATTTTTTCAACATAGATGTTGTCCAAATAAGAGGGAACATCTCATTTATTTATGTCTGACTAAAAATTGTTTAAAAGCGCCATTTCACTGCACTTGACATTTCATATATTATTTAATATGTTTCCCCTTTGGATGTTTGTAGATTCGAATAATCCTTTAAGTAAGCCCCCTTTAACTACTAACACGATAGTCAGAAGCTCAAAAGAATAAAGTCTATTCATTTAAGGTTGTATCTCCAAGACTGGAGCTTGCATTTTCAAATGGTATATAGAGGTTGAGTCAGACAGTTCCCTGCTACATTTAGAGGAATTATGATTAAAGTCTCAATACACTGTGACTGCAATGCATCTGCTTTGGCTACATCCTATTGATGGCACGCAAGTATTTAAAATATGCATGCAGATGCTGCTCATTAAATGATGGATAGCATAGACAGCTGACACTTTCACTTATTTATTTTTTAGGCTAGTTGGGATTTCTTTAGATAACTCCCATATTCTTAAAATTTCTACTTAATTCAGAGAACCTTTAGGATAATTTTATGTTATCATTGGACAACAATACAGTAGTGTAAGGGAGGGACACATCGCTCCCAGAGGAACTGGCTGGCTGTCAACTTACTCAAGGAAGTGCTAGTACTTTTTTTTTTTTTTTTTTTTACTCTATTAGGCAACTTGGGGAAATACCATGACATTAAATACTTCTGAACACCCTCCATGGGTATTTTTATAACCTTTAAAGCTTTGACCTTCTGCAAGAGCAAATAACCAAAAGGGAAGAAAGAAAGAAAACCAATGCAATGAACAAAGCAAGAGGAAGAAGAAACCACAATTAGGAAGTGTGGGAAAAGAACCCATGTAGAAACAGTAGCCACTGCATTGCCACACCTCTGCTTAGATGCCTGACCAACATCCTCATCTCCTTCAGACAAAACTTCTTCTTCAACCCAAACAAGCTGTGTTGCTATTCTTTCTCTACCCTTTCTGAGACAGAAATATTGCAGTCTGCTGGCTGGGTTTTTAATCTAAGAAAGTCTTTAGTAAAGGATAAGTTGCTTTTTTCAAGCAGCCCTCTCTCACTGAGCGCAGCACCTACCTTCCCTCCAGTGTCCCCGTCAGTCCTTCCTCTCAGGCAGAGTTTTACTGGTCTCCATGAAGGACCTACTGTCAGCTCAGGATTCTGCTCTCTAGAAAGAGCCTCTCCCTTGCTTGTGCATCAGCTAAGACCTCCGTGGTCTAGCTGGAAGGGTCAATAAGGAGAATGATCCCACACAGATACAGGTCACAAAACCTGTTATGTTTTGCTTTAAATAGTACAGCTGTGCTGTCACTTTGTCAAGGAGCTGTTTTTTCAAGGTAATTTTCCATTACAGAAAACTGAAATTTGGTTTGTCTTAATCATTAAAAATACTCTGTCTTCAGCTCACATTGCCTTTTGCAACATACCACTGCCCCTCACTGTAACACTGAATTCACAGGAGACCCTGGCCCATCAGTATTAAACACATTCACACCCAAAAGTTCAGCTAAGCAGTCTCTATTGACACCTGCTCTGGATTCAGCACAAAATTATCTTCTTGGGCAATGACAACTTCTGCTGCCTCAGCATAGACACCTTCTCATTATATACGTAATACCACACCTCCTCCTTCTTCAACAGCTGATCTCTGCACCCAAGCAAAAACCAGAGGACTCACTATCTGATCAGACAGACTCTTCCATCTGCCATCAAAACACACTGGATGGTCTTCCATGCCCGTATTAGGGATCAGGACTGCTCACAGGCTTTACACAGGTACTTTCTGCTAGTTTAACAGAGACTACATAGAAATACAATGTTTTCAGCATATAAACTTTCATTTGCATAAATGGACAGCCTAACCCAAGATGCACTATCAGTGTGTTTTGGTGAAAACTAGAGCCTGGTTCATAAAAATCAGAAATCTCATCAAAACTGCCCTAAAGAATCTAAGAGCACACCAGAACAGATCACAGAAAGGAGCTGGAGCTGAACAGGAATTTTCCACAGGACACTAATGACTATTTGCCATCATTTGAGCTAGATCGATTGTAAAGCGTTTGAAAGAAACAGAATGATCCTCTGAAAGAGGATGACTGCTAGTGTCCAAAGAGCAAATATTACGACAGAATTGATGGTCCAGTCTTAGAGAAAGACTTGAGCCAAAAAAAATGCAACCATGCTGTTTGCTCTCATGGATTTATTTATAAAGCCTTTTGGAGGGCATACATGCCAAGACATACATTACACAGCCAAGACCATTGAAAATAATCTCATCGAAAAACACTAGTTCACAAAATTCTTCAAATATTCAGTGTTTGAAATTGAGGCTACAGGTAAGCATCAGACTTGCTATATTGCTTTCAGGCACTGACACAGCTGCTCCAGAGTCTCACTGTGATGAGGTAGTTATTTTTTAGAAAGGTGAAAGAATACAGACACTGGTAACTATGAAATCATGTGGCTAGAGGGAAATTTCTTCCCAATCTGCATGAGTTAAAAACTGACATCTGCCTTGAGGCATGAAGGTTTATATTCTTTTAACCCCAGTGTAACTCTGAGAGTTCGCATTCAATCAGTTTTTAAGCCTTATAGACCCTTGACCTTAATGATACCTCGTAGCAAAGAGTTCCGCAAGAAAATATTTCCAGAATATAATTGTTGCTTTCTTCAGTCTGATTAAATTAGCCACCTTCTCACTTAAATGACTGTCTCTGTACAATGGTCAGTAGCGGAAAAGGAGCAAATGACAGTTTATTTAAGGTTTCAACACAATAGGTAATCATTCAGCCCAAAGAAATCAAGCACACGATTTGATGAAGCCTAGCAGAGATGGCAGTGAGACTTAGAATTTATTATGGAACATAGGTACTTTTTAGTACTAGCTGCACTTGATATTCATAATATGAGTTACTACTTACATTTGGTGATTAGTAAATTAGTGATAAATTGGTATGATCACAAAAGTATTCCATTCATCTGTAATTCACCCAAATTAATTTAAAAACATTTAAGGAGTGCTTCTGATGAGAGTAAATAAATGGCTTTAATGACAATCAGAGGGTTGACTGAGGTGTCACTATTCATCCCAGCATTTTTTTCTTTAGTCTACAGAATACGGAACAAGCACATCAGAAGGTGCGGCCGTTCTCCCATGCATTTCTTGATCAACAGTTCAGAAGCTTCCCCTTCTGTAATAAAAGCTGCTGGTCTGAAATACAACGTGATTTACT
Organism: Fulmarus glacialis; assembly: GCF_000690835.1. Taxonomy (NCBI): domain Eukaryota; kingdom Metazoa; phylum Chordata; class Aves; order Procellariiformes; family Procellariidae; genus Fulmarus; species Fulmarus glacialis. The sequence continues at coordinate 61,198 of NW_009209862.1, forward strand.
TGTGATAGAGATCCTACTGCCTAATGAAATGGTGAAGCAACCTTCCAGATTAAAGCCAAAAAAAAAAGAAAGAATACAAACAATAGTGATGCCAAGCTATTAAAAAAAAAGGCAAATAATTAAAAAAAAAAGCAAATGAGCACTGAATTTGACCTAGAGTCTCTATTTTCTTGCATTTTCATATGAGTACCATAGGAAGGTTATAAATTCCATTACAGAGGTTTGTAGAGAAGGAGTTTTTAAGAGGTTGAAATAAAGGAGATTTAACACCAAATTTTAAAAGAGCTGTAAGTAGTAGTGGGAATTTGCAAAATGTTGTCTGATAAATCCAATGGTATTTAAGAAGCTGAGGTCCAAATCCAGCATGCATTTGAAAGACAGCTCACATGCTAAAAAATAAGCATCTACCACATGCTTTGACATGTTGGGCCCTGTAATTCCACTAGTTAAGCACCCGTAGCTGGGGAAACTGCTGATATGGTACTTTCTTCATAGCAGCATTACAGCTGCTACCAGATGCTAGATGTGGCTATCATTTACCTTGCTGTAAAATAATGATATTTAATAAACAAAGTCCATTTATCCAGACCTCAAGCAGGGGAGTGAGATTTGAAAATGAAAGACAGGCAGAAAAATACCTGGTGGAGATGACATGCTACTCTATGTTGAAAACTACTCTTTCAAGTCTCTCATTAATTATGGAACAAATATTTGCTATTATATAAAGATTTAAACAATGAAACAATTATATGACGTAAAAGTCCCTGACCTTTTTCTTGCCTTAAAACAAGTAGTTTTCATTTTCTTTTTTTTTTCCTTTTTTTTTTTTTTTAATAAAAAGTCAGATTTTTTGTGACTTTCAGGGACTACAGTCAAGGAAATCCAATAGGCAAATACAACATGAAGGAGAAGCAGAACATATGTCAATCAAATGCCTCTCCCTGATCAGTGCAGCTAGGCAGAGCTGCCCTTGTCCTCTGAGGATAGCAGACTGATGACAAACTGATGAGAGGTATTATACCTACTTATTTGTTTGATTGTTTATTTTTTCTTAGGAAGTAAAAAACCCTTTACCAATGCCAGAAGACATATTTTATTACGACTTCACAAGTCCTTGGAGTTCCCAGAGGACTCAATCCTACCAAGCACCAAAAATGTTCACTAGATCGAGATTTGAGAGCCAAACTTAATGCCTTCTTCAAGGAGAAGCCTGGCATTAAGCTTCAAGCAACCCAGTAGCTTTGAAAGTTCGTAGCAGAAACAATTCAGATCTTCTTGATCCCAGTGATCCACCAATGGGGAAAAAACCCAGTCTTGAATACTGGGCTACATTCTCACTTGCAATATATTGCACCAGCATGGTAGTTTAAAGTCTTTAACACATATTTGCAGCAGCTCTAAATGGGCCTTTAAATAAAGATGATCCAGCTCCATCAAAAAATAGCCAACAGAACTGAGGTGAATCAATTCAGACTGATAATACTGAGCCTGAATCTTGAAACAGTCTGAATGGTCTTTATCAAACTCTCTGTCAACAAAACAAACAGATTTAAAAGGAAAGCAAACTCTAATACCTTTGGTTAGTAGATGACTTAAAAGCAAATTTTTGTATCTATGGTTACTAGATGGAATAAAAATGAATTTGGGTCATAATTCTCCCCATTCTGTGCATTGTAAAGTAAAATTAATTTTTAATTTGCATTATATTATATTACACTGCAGTTGTTCTTTACAAATTTAATATCAGATTTAAACCACAGAGCCTAAATATTACAAAGAAAAATTAGCTGATACATTACTTCTGATTAATAAATTACTGAAAAAGTCCATGCTGCTAAAAAAAAAAAACCCAAAAATCTAAGCAACATCACCCTCCTTCCCTCTGTAAATACATTCTCGGAAGACAGTTGACATTGTTAACTCCCTGACTGTTAAAGTTAATAAAGCTAATGACAAAAGAAGCCAACAACAGCAAATATCAGACTTAAATGAAAAAGCATTACATAAGGGAATTGGTTTTGGGAAAGTTCAGGCATTGTAGATGATCAATCCAATACCACAGGAAGTAACTATATAAGAAAGTTTGGGGATTAGGAAAAAACCACAGAAAACATAATTCTTTGTTAAGACACTTTCTGTATAATGTGTATGCTGCCTAGTACTGGTGATCAAAGTACTTTATATACCTATCATCTGCATTTGCAAACAGTCCAGGGAAATGTGCAGGTTATACACAAGTCATTTGCATTGCATCCCTTCTGATTGCAATTATTCTATATGTTCTTTCTCTCTCCCACCTGTAGGTGGCCACCATAAGCTACACTTATCAAATAACTCATTAGCAGGGTTTTCAATACTGTCATATCCAGATAATTAGCAATTTATTTAAATAACCAATTTCTGTGGAAATAATTGCCATGGAATGCCCTGAACCTACTTTTTATAAACTATAATAAAAGTGTTAAGATAATCCCTGACATTTGCAAATGCCATTAGTTCACCTTTCCTTTTGATAGTGCTATGGCATTATGTTTAAACAATTACCCGATAACGCGGCAGTTTAATGAAACAGTGTAGCAGGCACATCCTTCAAAATGGCCAGAGAATGCATTTACATGCAGAAGAAAACCCAATGAATAGACATGTTTAGAGAGAAAGACTATCCACAGCACTTATGAGGTCCACAAGTGGGACACACAATATTCAGCGCACTAAAAAATATAGGAAGTGCCCAAAGAGCAAGTTCAAGATGGACCCTGCCACAGCTTTAATGGTGCACAGCCCAACACTTCTCAGGATCCAGAGAAGACACTTTTCACTGCTCCCTATCTATTTCAGTCAGTCCTTCAGTCCATTACTACTCACGCATTAATAGCCATTTGCCAAAATCACTAATAATAATGGACTATTTACTCAGGCTCTGGCTATTTCCAACGAAAACTTCTAATTATTCATTTATCAAATGGAGCGTTCGAGGGAATATTCATTTTATGGGATGTCTTTACAACAGTTAGCCTACATCTTCAAAGCAATGCTACCTAATGTTTCATTTTATCAACAATTTGTGAAGGGTGTTGCTCCAACACTACCAAATCAATGGCAAAGGTTCTGCTGACTACAGTGAAGTCAGGACTTTCCCCCAACACTTCAGAATAAAGTTAATGATTCTGCAGATTTGAAACAATTTCTATCTCACTCTGCCATCGCTGGCTCTCGAAACCATATCGACTGACTGCATTCTACTCATTTTTGTTAGCATATCGTGGCTATCTATGACATCTATGCTTGATAAACTGAGGGTGTATTAACATTTTCTCTGATAATTATTTCCCCCTTCCTTTTTATTTCAAAGCTTACTTCTCATTTGATTCTATTTAGGATACCTACGGGTTTGAGTCCAACCTGTGACTGGAAAAAAGAAGTAATCATTTTGCTTCATGTTTCCTTTGAAAAAAAATGGTACCCAAATAGAAAAAAATGGTGGAACTTTCATAAGCACAGAGAAAAATCATTGTCCTTTTTAGGATTTATTTTTACCATTTTTTAATTGATACTAATGATTATTTATGCTCTTTCAGCTGAAAGTTCATCAAATCACCAGAGTTCTCATTCAATAAATGTTTAGCAGTCATCAGAGACTTCTCTCAATTAAAAAGGTTAGAATCAGAGAAAGAAAGAGGGAAAAAGTAAATTTTTCTTATCTGTAAATATTATTCATCCAGGAAGACCTGGGGGAATTTTCTCTCATATCAAGCTTCAGTGGGAAAAATCAAGAGGACAGATAAAAATTGTTTTGCTATTGCTGCAAGAGCTGGTTAAACATTTTCTAACAAAGCCTTTCTCTCACTGAAAACTACGGATCCACTAAAAATCGATACTTCTGGTGATCTGCATGAAACCTAGCAAAGCATTTTCTGTTGCAATTTATCAGATGTTCATTATTTAATTTCATTCATTCTACTTTGACTTGACTTGAAGCTGGAAATTGTCTCACACCGTGCTTTACATGTTCTTTGGTTGGCTTGGTATGCCTTTTCTTTTTCCTGACTGCTTCGTTATTGCTCCCCATCATGACTTAAGAGTCTGAGTCACCTGGCTTGGTGCCGCGGAGCTGAGCACAGTGTGCTGCTGAAGGAGGTCTGGCACCTTTCGCACTGCACTCCTCCACTGGGCCAGGACAAAACTCGCCTTTTACCAAGAATGGTAGTGCTAATAAAATAAAACAAATAACAATACAACAGTAATGATAAAATAATAAAAGTAGTGCTAATAACTGAGGTATGCTCCCAACATAACACAAGGAAAAAGACATGTGAATTAGACCATAAAAGCCAAGGGACAGTCCATCTAAGAAATATTGCCCACAGTTACCAGACAAGACCGTTGCAGCCGTCACAGCAGGACAAATGAATTCCTGCCAAATTCTGCTGGGCAATCCTTCGCCCCCAAAGATGCGAGTGCTTCACTTTAACACATGGTACATCTCGCTGCCCATTTATTTTGGTGCAGAGACAGATGTGTTTAACTCAAAGTCTAGTAGAAGTGTTTGTGGCTATTTACCCAGAAGCTTACAGATTTGTTCAAAGGCAGCCTTGCCTGTCAGCCTCAAAGGCAGTGCTACCTTTGTTTGAGCTGGTTTTAACCTCCTTAACAACAACTTCCATGGTCAACATGACCCTGGTGCCAGAAAGCAGGACATGCGTTGTGTGTCTACGTGTCTGTGCCTGTACTTTAGTGCATACATAATTCTAACCGTACAAAGGCAATTTAGTATATCTAAGGACACACTGGAAGAGTGGTGACTGGCTGCTGAGCAGGGCACTGAGGCTCCTACAGTGTATTTAAAAATAAAAACGTTACTGAAAAATGCAGTACAACAACTTTTCAGGTTATTTACAAAACCTGAACCATACCTTGTACTGTTTAATAACCACTTGTCTAAGAAGTGCATTACAGAAAGGGAAGCAGAGCTTATGAAAGTACAGCAAACTGAAGAAACCAGATCTAGGTATCTAGATATCTAGAAAGCTCAGATGAAGTATTTCCTTTTCCTTTTACATAACTCAGGATCATTCTTATCCTATTTTGACGTTTATCTATTTTATTTTGTTTCTCTCTCTATTTTATCTATCTCATCCAGTTGCTACTATCTAGTTATAAACAATTTTATGTACGGATATATTTAGATCTATTTATAAATACATAAAGTATATTAAAAATACAATGGCATGAACACGAAATTTTTGTGAAACAGATGACTCAATTTCAGCAGAAAACACTGTATTTGCCTGTGCAATAGTGTGCATGTCTACACACACCTCTACCATATTATTATTACATATCCATATAATCTGTGTGAGTATATATATATACACATGCACACTCAGTAGATATATTTCCATATTCACATATACATAAAACAGTGGATGACACGTCCCCTGACAAAACCTGTTATTTCAACACTTCAAGTGAAAAGTGTTAAAATAAATGGCTCATCACATACAATGTGTTAAAATAAATGTTTATTTCAACACTATGTGTATCATAGCCATTTATTTCAACACTTCCCATTTCTCAAGACTCACACAACCAAGAGTAGGAGAACTGATAGCTATACCTAAGGTAGTTGAAGCATCCTATGCTTGCCATAGGATGAGTAGGAAGTTATTTGACACTTTTTTTTCTCCCAGCAATAAATGGAAACTACCTACCTTGACTGTTCATGGGAATCTGCATGTGTCTGTAAGCTGGTGGGCTGTATCATCATTTGGAAAGAAGAAGGGCCATACCAGAGTCTGTTGAGGTATTTGGAAAGCAAGCTGCTGCTACCACGGTAGGGTTGGGAAGAGAAGCGAAGTATGGGGGCTTTTGACAATTTCACTTTACAATTTTGGACACAAAGGGATCTGGGCAGACAGAGACTTATGTGAACAAGAGCAAAAACTAGAGCTGTTCAAACTGAAGGCTGGGAGGGATGTGATTTTTGCAGGACCAGTTATAATCTGGTGATCAAATTATGACTTAGGAGAGAACAGCTGGGTTCCCACTCTATCCAAGAGGATTCTTCAGCTCTCAAGACTTGCCTTATTTATTTTAATACAGAACCTGAAGGATCTTTGGAGCAGAAGCTTTCCAACTTTAGGTGGTCTCTAAAGTACAAATATAGTCATTGGGACCTTCATGTTGGTGTGTTTAGATTAGTGCCAGCATCTGAACTTGCTCCTACAAGCTGAGCTCGGACATTACATTATATGCCAGTATTAAACTAGCATCAGTTTCTTTCTCTACCTTATTTTGGGAGGAAAGCACAAGAAGCTCCCATTCTCTGGTAGTTCCTGCTGGAGCCAGAGGGCAATATGCCTTTATAGATCAGTCTCTAAGGGACAGAGGCAGGATGAGGATGAAGAAATTTAAATAACGCATAAAATATGCACAAAACCTCCACAAACTACGAGTCCCCTCTGAGCAATATTTACCGCTAACTTGCCTGCAATGTTTTCTTACAGCTTTCCTCCTTTGAAAAGTATGATTAGAGATTGCCTAGGCTCTAACAAGACAGTGTGGCCTTAAGAAGATAAACACTTGGCGGGGGGTTCGTTTTTCTTTTTCTTGTACTTTTTCTTCCCTGAAATTGCAGATCCGTGTGCTGGTCTGGACAGAGCACAAACCCACAAATTAAACTAATGAAATGTTAGCAAAGACTTTGCAACCAGCACACCCTGTCAGAGGTCTGTTTTGCACCCAGACAACAAAAAATTGAGACCACAGTTTCATCAACTCACAAATAAATTCACTGCCTTGAGCCAAGCCACTGCACAGTGCTAGTTGCCTATATTCAAATATCTCTCTTCCTGTAAAGTTATCTTCCCCTAGTGTCGCCTCTGGCAGATAAAACACTATATTCATTTTGTAGCAGAATAGTGTACAACGCAATGAAAGTTCTCCAGAAAAAAAAAAACGTTTTCACCCTTTCACTTTCTTCAGATGTGATTAGTTCCAGAAAGAGGAGGTATCATCACTCCTTTGAAGGCACTGTAGGTTATAAGATTGGTCCTCAGAAGTTGGCAACATGTAATAAAAGTGCTTTATTCCTAAACATCAATCAGTTTCAAGAATGGCAGCTGCTCACAGAATGGTAATAATGGAAATATTTGGCTAATAACTACTGTAGACATTAAAACACTGTATGACAGACATGCAATGCTCGTTACACAAGAACACTTTCTTATAATTATGGTTTTATAACTAGGTTCATACGTTTCTAAATATTTAGTTTCTTATGCTTCGGTATTTTTGTAATGAAATTTACATGACAATATTTAATTTTCCATAAAAGAAAAGGACACCCTGACTCTAACAGAGTTGATACCTTGGTTTTATCTGAGACCTTGGCTGCGCACAGATGACAATTTTAAAGAAAGGTTTTTTCTTCTGTTCCTTCTTTTTAATAACCTTCACAATTACAGGAAGTTTCATGCCATTTCTTTAGCTGAGAGTGTAGAGCAAGCTGAAGAGTTAATGCCTTAAGGGAAAGCAAAATAATAGCATGTCCATGCTGTGTAAACTATTCGTGGCATAAAGGAAGCACACACCTTATTTGCAGAGGCCTTTACTAGCTCTGGATATATTATGGAGGGTTGGTAATTAAAACATGGTTATATCAGTCCTGCTTGTGACTAGCCACACAACTCAATGCCGATTTCAAGATGAAATTATACACCTGTATCATAACTCTGCTTTCTGCATTAATAAAAAATAACAGCATTAGTAGGCCTAAATACTCATTTGTTTGACGTATTCAGAGCAACATAAGGGGATGCGAAGGAATTTAGTGCATTGCTCTGTCAGATCATTTTAATTGTTATCCAATGAGGGCAACTCAGAGGGTAAGGGATTTAATTTATGTACTTACTCATCCCTTCGGCTTCCACTGAAGAAAAATGATAGCAACACAACTCCTAAACTGCATTCACTGGTCTTCAGTGATCAAAGTAAAGGCCAATTAACAGAAAGCCAGGGGCCCACAAAGTGTTTGTTGATTTTAAAATACTGATCAGAACACAGACTGCTGCTGCTAAACACATACCAGCAATATTTGGCACTTACACAGTGCCTGCTAGGAGAGGATATCCAAATGCTATACAAAGGTATAATACTTTTATCTCACAGAAGAGAAAGGGTGCAAGGGGAGTCCTGGAAATCTGTATGTGAAGAGAGCAATTCCACCTGAGCAGAAGAGGCAGCAGTCAGCCCTCCTGGTCACAAATCCCTTGGCCCTTGGCCCAGGATGTCATATTGCCCTTTTCTCTAAAACTGTTGTTAATTTAAAGGATACCTTTTTAGAGGTATGCTTTGTAAATTAACTCAAGCAGTCTCCTCTAAGAAGTAAATTACATGCTAATGTCCTGGGCACCTTATTCTGTGCATTTTCATGGATGGATTTTTATGCCCATTCAAACCACAGCCTCAAGCACAGGAATATGGCTGTTCACAGAAGCATACAGGACTGTTGTTGACTCTTGCTGTCACCCATCAAGCAATTACATTCTCCTTCCTTCCTGTTTTTCTCTAATCTAAAATAAAATGTATCTGAAAGAATTGATTCACTATGGAGGCAGTACCTTTGGGCAAAACTGGGTTGCTTCCTTGTTCTTCTTGGTCACGCAGAATTATTAGGAATTCTGAAAGTTATTTTAAGCAATCAATGTACATATGAAAACGAAGAGATCCCATTTGCATGAGCTATCGCTGACATAATACTCTGTATGGAAAGCTCAAAGAGGAAGACTCACAAAAGCATAAATGTTCCATGTGAAACTCTAACACATCTGTTCAGCACTGAAAAGCCAGCATTTAAGTCCAAAGCGCTAGAGAGCCGAGACAAGTGCATTTTTGGAATCAAAACAAATGCTGGTAATTTAAGAAAATACTATGAAGCACACAAAGACTGTACAATGCCATATGTTGCACAATGCATCTGGTAATCAGTTTAGTGTATATGCCAAATTTACTAGAAGCCCAAATAGGCTTCAGTTCTTTATTCAGAAATTCAAAAAGTAAACTATAAGCATTATAAACATGGTGCACTTACAATTAGAAAAACGTGGATTTTTCTTTTTACTTACAGAACACAAATAAAAATTAATCTCCTAAATTATATCCCATTATGAATACACGGTCCAAACTTCACTTTTGATCAACAGCTTTCACAGACTCACAGTTTTAGGACATGGTGTCTTCTACAGCATAAAAGATAAATGTGATTTTTAAATTATTTTACACTCAATGTTCACTTCTATTTTGAAGGTTTGAAGTCATGAAGGTTTTATGCATTTGTGATTCTATACACAATACATTACTGAGATGTCATCAAACACAGATGTACAAGCAACCTTGCATGTATTGTAATCCTAAATTAAATATGAATCCACAGTTACAGTATTAAAAATACAGTAGAAATCCCTAATTCAAGTGGACAGTATCACCTATAAAGCCAAAATAAATGGAGTAAGATAATAGTTTTCAGACTTGGGTTACAGTGTCAATGCAGAGACTTGAGCTGTGTTAACTCACCAAGCTTGATCTTGCTTGCCAGAGCATGCTTGTCAATATTTAGCTCCCAGGGAGCATGTCACGAGTCTTTACAAAAACTAGTTTAAATACAAAAATACTATAGCAGCTGCTGTGATCCTTTTCCTAACACTGAGATTAAATTGCTGAAATTTGTTTCGAGCTTTTTAAACCAGAAAATGTGTGCCATATACCTACTGTAACAAGAATATGAGAAACAGCATTAAGGGATTGCAATGCTGTTATTAGGGCTTATTAAAATACAGAAAAACACCAGATGCTTTACATTAACTCATTGGAAGATATTTTAATGTCAAGCACACAAATATCACTTTCTCCTGTGATAACAGATTAGAAAATGGACTGGGCTAAAATCAGATACATCTGTGTTTTCAAAAAAAGAAGTCTACACCTGCACCAGAAAAAAAATGAATCATTTACTTGCCTAACCACCGTAATTTCATCACAAAATGTAAGCACACACTACCTTTGGCATTTGACGGAGGTACCTAAATTAGGAATATACTAACCTCAAATTTCTGATGCAGTCAATGGACCGAGAAAGGAACCCACCTCTGAGAATGCCTATCTCCTTACAGTGATGAGGTAGAAGCTTAATAGTCTCCTAGTGAAGTAAGTGCCTGAAGTTCAGCGGGATAACTCTTGGCTGTACTGGGTTAGCACATCTGTTCACAGCTGCCCGTGAGATCCCCGACAGCGAGTGCATATCACTAGCTGTATCTTAACAAGTCCCTGGCCTCTTTGGGGCAGCCTGGAAGGGCTCTCAGACATAGGGGTGTCCTGGTAGGAATGGCAGCTCAGGAAGGCAATGCATGTAGTGTAAGCAGAAGAGAGCACCACTACTGCCTGCCTTCTCTGCCCGGCAAACCTTAGGCTCTGTGAATCTTATTCACGAGAAACAGAGAGAAATAGCAAAGGACATTGGAGACAGCCCTGGAAGAAGTCCAAGTTTGGAAAAGAGATTGTAAGAGTGACAATTTTCTTCTATTTTTGAAGACCCTTTTACCCCCCCCACTATCTGACTGTAACAGTAATCTGGGGATGTTCTCAGAGCTGTAAAATAGTGAGCCTGAAAGACAAAAAAATAAAGACATAGGAAAGAAATCTGTGTGCCAGCCCCATGTAGGAGGGAGCTTCTTCCTAACATTCCGCTCAACAAGATGGAGCAAGACTTGGGGTGACCTCCCTGCCTCTGGCAGGGTTTACCTCCTCTCTGGATACCTGCCAAGGACTGATCCTCTAATGTGTTTTTATGAATAACAAAGGTGCAAGCAATCTCTTCATTATTTCAATAAACCAGATTGTACCACATAGCAGGGGTTTTCAAAATATTTCTTAGGGAAAATAAGTTGCCACCAGATTCTCCTTGGAGGTCCGAATTCTTCAAATCTCACCTTCAATAAGTTCTGGAGAAGCTGCTCGATTTGTAAGAAAAAGCAACCAATGCTTAAAAGCCTTTTCTGGCAATACCTTCTCTGCAAGTGCTCCTGATGCACAGAATTTATCAGGGCCTAGAGTGAGAAGATTTCTCTGAGTACTCCCTATTAAAATCTAAGCAGCTCTTGAGCGGGCATATATCCAAAAATCGGTGAAAATACTGCCAAAGCTGGTGTATTCAATAGGCAGGTAGCTGATGTGGCATTAACAGTATAAGCACAGCAATAACTGACAGGGAGTAAGATAAGCTCAGCCCAGCCAAAACATGGACTGGAGTAATCATACATACTTTTGAAAACCAATAGGTCATTCAAAAGTGCCATGAAACACACATAAATGGCCAGTCACAACCGTAACACAGTTAACCATGTCTTCATTGGCATGCCTGCTTGCAAAAAACCCCACAGCTTTCTTCTCATTTTGAGCTGCCTGTAACAAAGTTCTTCACAGCATCAGCCTTACCTAGTGCTGAGTCAGGTGTGGTACCATACATTTTATGGACAGAACTTTTTCTCTTAAAAACACTCTCTCTATATATCTGCTACAGCTCTACAATGGAGTTCTCATTCTGAAACAGTGGGACACTGCGTTCAACAGTTCTCACTCGGCTCTCACTTAACCCAAATAATGGTGGCTCAATCCTTGACTATGGGTGTCCTTTGAGATTTAAACAGGACTTAGTAAAGATGGTTATACAGTGCATGTTAATAGGGAAGAGATTTGCAATTACCTGGCAACATAGAAATTGCAAATTGTTCATAAATTGGAAAACCAAATTACTACAGCAGGTTTCCTAAAAGATTTTGTAGGATACATTTGTATATCCTGTGTGTGAGCAGGATATCTGTATAGCTCAATCGATACAATGGTGTGCTTGCATGAAAAGACATATTAAAATGCAGATCCCTTAGCTAACTACTATATATTAGTTGCATTATTTTGAAAGGTAAAAAAAATGTTCTGACAGTTGTGAAATACTTTTATAAATGCTTCTGGCAATAACTCATCAGGGATGATGTGATGCCCAGTGAAACACAAACCCAGGATCCACCCAGTTAAACAAATTGCTATATTTTGTGTTCTGTATTTTACATGTGAAGTTGGCATTAGGATTTATTAATCATTCAAGTAGGACACTGTAAAATACAGAATGTTAGCAGGATTTAGGTGAATAAAGATGTATTCACTGTGGTGAGTTCATCATAAATCATAGCTAACCAGTGGTAGAACTTTCAAAGGCTACTCCTACATGGAAGCAGGACAGCAGCAATAACTGCGTAAGTATGTCCTTTTGGTGCAGCTGGATGTAAAGCAATGCCCTGGATTTAAAGTTGTTCCAAGGATTATTTCTTTTTTTTTTTTTCATAAACCCCTGTATCTGATTGTCAAAATATCCTGCAACTGGATTAACCAGGACACTCAGCAAGCAGTTTCATGTAACTGTGAAACCTTCTCTTCAAGCCACTTCCTGACCCATTTCTAAAACATATCAATCCAGTGTTTTTTAGGTAGCGAGATAGGTGGGAGCCCCAGTGTCCTCACAGAGATGCCTAAGCCACTGAGGCTACCGGAGCTGCTGAGCTAGCACGCAATACAGAAGTTGGGGTGTATTGTCAGCAGTGGTAGTATCCCCAGACTGACGGTGGAAGACAGTAGTCAGTTGGCCTATCCTGCAAGCACCGCTGTCCCACAGAGAGAAGGAAGAACAGGAGGAAGCTCCATGCTAACAAATGTTAAAGAAGTCGTCATTTTTCTATTTATTTGTTAGCTCATATTTTGATGTTAAATGTATTGCAAATGTTTTTTTTTTTACATAAATGTAAAAACGTGTTTATTCTTCAGGTAAAATGAAAACATGTCCTCCACTGAATACAGATGGGCTCTACAACCAGTATATGCCACTTGGTGACTAGAGCAAATCAATATGCAAAGCAAGCTATGGAAAAAAATGAACATGCTTAAGACACACTAGGTCAGTACTCAGGGGTTTTAACCTCTGCTGATACAATTGTTAATCAGAATTGTTTACAAACTCTGTCAGATTCTTGATTTTTTGGGGAATTACAATTAGAACTTCTATTCTGTGAGTGACAGGTACAGTTTATAAGATGATTGCCTCATTGATCACTCTCAAGTACCACCTGTATCACAAACCCTGCTGTTGATTTGGGTACGGAATAACAAGTCAGCAGAAAAGATAATTATGGGCCCTGCACGATCAACAGCAGGGAGCTTGTAACACTGACATGTATTTACATGAATTTGGACCGTACTTCCTTCGTCAGGTCTTTCCTCTGCCTCCTATATTGAAGCTCCCTAAACTCTCATAACCTGTTTTCAAGTTTGAATCCATCATGCACGTAACACTGCAACAAAGCTTTGCAGACCTCCAGGCTAACTTGAACACTACCACCTGAAATTATCTTGTTTGTGCTCCAGTTCATGACCACACGCTTAACCACTGAGAATTACTGCTTCTGTACAAAATGTACTTCTGCGCTGCCCACAATGAGAGCAGAAAGCTAGGCCCAACTCTAACCTGCGCGATTGCCGAAGACAGGTCGGCAAGCCAGAGTGACCCTTCTACCCAGTCACTGAGGAGCCGCTGGGATATCATAAGGCACACAGTTCTCACAGTTTAGACACACTTTTGAGGTGAGTAGTAGCCTTTTAGTTGTATGAAAGACTGGAGAGTTATACTGCATGCCACCACAGTCTCTAGTCCTCGTCCAAGCTGCACTTGGAAGTCAAAAGACATTTTGACTTCATTGTGATTATCTGGGGAGAAAGCTGAGCAAGATCAGATTGAGAAAGCTGATGAGACTTAATGGAAAACAAACCTAGCAGCAGACCTCACCAGGGCTTTTCTCGATTTTTATTATTTTAATTAATGTCTATTTGAAATTCTTGATAGTATTTTAGTTCCTGTGTTAGAATAAACTGAAAAGTACTTACATGCCAAGTATTTTTCAAATAAATAATTCATAAGATGCTTAAAGCACTTAGATTTAAATGACCTCCAAAATGAATTGTAGTAAGTTTTCTATGATAGAAATATATCAGTTTTCAACATGATAATCTCCAAAAGATATGACACAAAAATATTTTGAGAGATTTTTTTGTGAGCATTTGCTTAAAATTGGAAGAGGTGATCATAAGACCTGACAGACATAGAAAGACAATCAACTTGTGCTGGCAAAGACACCACCAATGGGTTCAATCTTGCTGATATTACTGGAAGAAGAAATTTTCTGTTCCTGACGGACTTACACCTCCTCATCAGGTCATAGTTTGCATTCACCTCTACCCTCTACTGTAACCTGGCTTAAATACAACACCCTGCTCCACCAGCCTGCTTTAACATGCTTTGCCTTCTCTTTTACTTTCTCTATTCATTCCCATTCTTTGTTAATCAGACTATGTCTCTAAGTTGCTAACTATAGGAGCACTCCTTACTTAATCATGTTAATCCATACCATTATATGAACGAATTTTCCATTTTATCTACCTGCACCCAAATTAAAACCACATGTTCTTTCACCCATGCTTGGGCAAGCTGGGCCACAGTCATTCTCTCTTATTTTTACCATATTATGTCTGAGTAGAATTTATGATTTTATCTGAATCACCTTCTGACATTCACCTTTGGTAGCCATCAGTAAAACTTGATAGCTTAACTGTTATCTGTTTATTAAAAAAACCCACTCATCTGGGAAATGAATTATTTCAACTGAACATATTCTATATGAGCTTTGACGTAAACAGTAAATCCAGTGTTCGGCAACACTAGTTTAGAGATTAATCTAATTACAGGCTATTAAAAGAGGAGAACATAACCGATTGCATTTCTAAAACCTTGTACAGACCAGCAACAGTTAACCATGATTTGATGGTTTTCTAGGAGTTTGGAACAAATGCTTTGCTTTTAGTCTGAGAGCAACGCTGGACATTTCTGTCTGATGCTTGGGGGATTCAGCCAACTAACAGATACATTTGGTGAAGAATCTCATTCTAGTCATGCCCTCCCTTCCTAATTTCCCTTTTCACTGTTTTGTCGTCTTTGCCTGTTCCTCAGGGAACTGAGTGATTGATAGCCTAATCCAATGACTGTATTACAGCTGCCTCAACTTGGACTCTTTTCCTTATCATTAGCAGTTAGCCTATGGTTAAATTCACAGCTCACTGCTTGGTACAGCCCCTGAGATTTAAGGGTCTGGCCTTTAGAAAATATTTAACATAAAATTGAAATCTTGACATACTGAGAATTCAGTTCTCTGCAAGGCTTCTTTAATTAATCCAATGTACTGTACCATTGTTCTATATGAGGCTGTGACATGGTGAACTGTTACTAAATCTCACAGAGATGTATAATTCTAAATTAAACACTCACTTACATGTACCTACACTGCATTTGTTTCCCAAGTACATGTGCATGAATGAAAAATTAAATTCAATCTATAACAATAATAAAACACAAACCAATTACACTTCAAGAGTAAAGACTTTTCATTCATTTCAAGCTCAGAATGAGCTTTTTTCAAAGTGAGAGGAGGAGAAAACACAGCTTTGTCCAAATGCTGTCTGTAAAGACTCATGCTTCATTCTTTTTCCAGGACTCCTTTAATCTTTTGGTGAACGAGATCAATTATGATCATTTTTAATCAACTACAAACAGCACCTGTGCTAAAAGTCTAAAGCGTTTTCTTTGTGGGAAAGAAATTGGCTAAAAATATTAAAAGTAGAAAAAATATGCTTAGTTCTCTGACCTTATCTGGAGAATAATACTTATTTTTAAATAGCTGTGGGAAGGATGTAGACCTTGATCTATGCTGTAAACCTTTGCCCTACTTCCAGTCAGTCGATGAGCTGCAAGCTTCTATGAAAATGGCAGCTGAGTCCCAGATGAAAAATTATGCATCTCATAAACTGCTATTCTGCTGAAATGTCAAGCTATGGCAGGGCTGTACCTCAAACTCAGCGCTTGGCATTTTCCTTCTGTCTGCTTTGTTGCCATGAAGCAAACATGAACAGTGAGGATTTGTGTAGGGCAGGTAGCAGGCGAGCTCCCTGTCAAAAATCTATTATTAGGGCTCTGATCTCTCCTGCACAGACCAGTGATGGCAGAACGCTAAGAGAAATCAGACTGCTGCAAGGACACCACGGAAAACAGAGGACTCTTTGTGAAACCTGACATAATAAATGCAAATAAGGGCTTTTAATGGCTGAGCTACATTTAACAGAAATAATAAAACAAAATTAAAATTGTACTACAGCATACATTTGTTTTTTTACTCCCATCCACACTGTTTTATAAATATATGTTAATATAAATAGTCTTCAAGTCTCGGTAAATATTTATACTAAACAGAAGTGCCTATGCATACATACGTTTTGTTTTGTTTCCAGTGATGGGCAGCTTTTCATTCATTTCTATTGACCAAAATCCACACTGCACAGTCACTGAGAGAACTGTGATTAGGAAAGAGAATGCTCTCGGGTTCTTTTTTCAGTTTTCTTTTAATGATGTGTCATAAAATTAAAATTAAAAGGCAGCCCTTATTATTGTAACTTCAACTTTTCCTCTTTCAATATAATGCATACATTTCAGATTAGAATATATGCCCCTATTAATAACGTCAATTATTCATATAATGTATACATTTTAATTTAATTAAATAACACCCGCAAAGTGTTCCCTTAAAAGTCACAACTGCTGTCTGACAGTGTTTTTTTATAAAAAGAGACAGCTCCACTAACTTACTTCAAAAGTAACTAAAATTAACTGCCTCTGCTGGGTTCCAACAATAACACGTTCCTACATTTAATGATTGAATCCGCTATCTAAGTATATTCCTTCTGACATCCCTTGTGGTCAGCTATGAAGTTATAACACACAACTTTCTGAATCTCTCTTGTTCTGGAAAACATACAAACATATGTACTCAAACATGCTGTACAATATATTCGTGCAAATAATGCCAAAATACTACAGAATGTAGTAAATGGACAAAGCAATAACAGCACATAGACATGAGGTGTTTGAACTACTGCTGTAAAATACTGCAATATTTTTGCAACAAAGCATTAAAAGGTTACCTAGTGAGTGCACCGTAGAGAGATTTGCTTTTAAACTAAGTTTTTTGCTAAGTCCAGTGTATGGTTTTATAAATTTATCCCCTAGGGATCTGGCTTCCAGACAAAAACAAAGAAACAAACAGATGACAAAGAAGAAAAAAACACGGAAATTCAAACAGAAGCTCTGCTTTCTTTTGCCTGCAATGGATATCCTATTGTGCTGCAATGTGATGTGTTTTATAAAACACATCTGGAATATGGAAGCACAGTATGAAAGCTCATGAAAAAACTTTATTTTTAAAAAAAATTTAAAATACATTTAAAGGAAACAAATCTTAGGGAAGCATGTAGCTGCTGACAGTATATTAACATTTTTCTGGGACACCTGGCATCTTATTCTAGTACCTATAAAATACGCATTGTCAAAATAATTTATACTTATACAGACTAAAACATCTCTTTCAGAGCCAGAGGATTTCATCCTCATTCTTTGTAAGGATGAAAAAACAGCATTAGTTTCTTTTTAAGAAACAAATACCCTATACTGCATGCATATAGGAAGAACTCAGGGTAAAATCTCATGTATTCTATGTATTCTCAAACCTGAAATACTGCTGGGTCAATTCTAAAAGCCCCTTAATGGAAATCAAACTATGTCTCTAATCCTGCAAACACATATGATAGTTATACAGTTTGGGAAGCCATATCTTAATTTTAGTATTTTTCTTTCATTCATCACATGGGCTTATTTCCTTAACCATATTTTGGAGGCTTCATTAGGACATTTCCATTTTTTGAGTAACAGGCAGGTCCTAGAAACTTATGAAAAATGGATGAAGACTGGGATCCTCTAAGTGCAATGTCCTCTCACGTAACGGGGCCGCAGAAATCCATGGGGCTACCATAGCCCTTAGGCTCAGCTGAGGCTCCATGGTGTCAATTAGAAACGAATCTTTTAGAAACAACAATTTGTCAAAATTTAAGTGAAATTTTTCCTGCAAACTTTTTTTGGCATCAGGATAGAGGTAGAAGGTGAAGAGATTTTACAACACAGTAGTCGGAGGGTAAACTTGGAATCCAGGAGACCCAGCTGGGACCCAGGCTCACACCTGGGATTTAAACCTGGCTTTCCCAAGTCAGGCTCGTGCGCAGGTCAGCAGGCTGTGCTAGCATGAGTGTGTATCCTGTGAGAGCTGTCTCACTTTGTATTAATAATTCAATATTTGCAGGGAAGTGGAGAAGAGAGAGAGACTAATCCTACCGTCTAGTGGTCAAACACCCACCTGGGATAGTGGGATCCTTTCCCTGTCAAAACCACCCAACAAACAGGAGGGTAGGAAGGAGGAAACAGCAATGCCTCTTACAGCTTAGCAATTTTCAGCTGATCAAATTAGTTCAAACCAGGAAGGTCACTGCCCAAGCACTGGCTGAGAAGAAAACACTGACTGACAATTCAAAGCTAAATGGGGGTTTTAAAGTAATCTCATTAAGCCTCTCTTTCTCTGAAAGATTTTTTAAAAAATGTTTTAAAAAAATAGAGACGTAAGTCTGTTCTCAAAACATCTCAGGATCTGGCAATGATGTTAATAAACCTTTTTTTAAAGTATTTTAATGTATTTTAGACAAACCATACGAAACTACCTGTCATTTAGTAACTTAAAAAGAATTAAAAAGAAATTCCCTTTTCAACGTCTCTCTTTTCTAGAACAACAAATGACAAACCTCTTGCACATAGCTGCTTCCGCACGAGGCAGACAAGAGGAGGAGGAAAGAGGAGGCCAAGGGGAAGTCATATACGGAAAACCTTTCTTTAGTACATGGCCATGTAGGAGCACATTTTCGAACAGCTGACAGGGAAGACTGTAAGTCAAAATGTCAGGCTGCTGCTAGGACAGGGCATTAACATACTTTCATTATTCGCTCTTCGACAAAAATCTTCATCAAACTCAGTGGAGTGAGTTTGCACTCACCTGGAGAAGGCAACCCACACTGTATTAAGAAACGTGTGGACGAAGCGAATTTATAAAACATTGAAGAACAGACATCCTTTAAGAGAACGACTTCCTTGCAACGTGATCTGGTCCCTGCCACCGGGCCGCAGAGCCTCCCTGGCCACGCTGCCAGCCCACCGGCCCCCTCAGCACGCGCTGCCCCGCAGCTGCCACGGGGCACCATGAAGCGCCTTCCTCCCCTCAGGCCCTGCCGGCTGGCGGGCGGGGGGGCGGCACC